>NW_016107327.1:10747649-10755379 GCF_001604975.1 Cebus imitator | reverse complement strand
TGTTGACCAGGATGGTCTCGATCTCTTGACCTCGTGATCCACCCGCCTCGGCCTCCCAAAGTGCTGGGATTACAGGCTTGAGCCACCGCGCCCGGCTATTTCTTATTTTTAAATTAAATTAAATTTTATTTATTTTTAGAGATGGGAGTCTTGCTATGTCGCCTAGGCTGGAGTTCAGTGGCTATTCGCAGGCACAATCACAGTGCACTACAGCCTTGAATTCCTATGCTCAGCCTCCTAAATAGCTGAAGCTACTGTGTGCTCCACACCCAGCCATGTAAATTGTAAAACCAACCTATTGATTTCTACAAAATATCCTAATGGGATTTTGATGGAGATTACATTAAATCTATATATCAATTTGGGAAGAACTGACATCCTAATAATGAGTCTTCTAAACCATAAATACCATATAATTTCCATTTACTTAAGTCTTCTTTTCTTTTTTTTTAATTAATTAATTTTTTCAGACAGAGTTTTGCTCTTGTTGCCCAGGCTGGAGTGCAATGTCTCAATCTTGGCTCACCACAAACTCTGCCTCCCAGGTTCAAGCGATTCTCCTGCCTCAGCCTCCCAAGTAGCTGGGATTACAGGCATGCACACCATGCCCAGCTAATTTTGTATTTTTAGTAGAGATAGAGACAGGGTTTCTCCATGTTGGTCAGGCTGGTCTTGAACTTTCAACCTCATGTAATCTACCTGCCTCAGCCTCCCAAAGTGCTGGAATTCTAGGCATGAGCCACCATGCCCAGCCTGTCTTCTTTTATTTCTTACATCAATAATTTGGAATTTCTAGCACACATTTTGTAGGACTATACACAAATATTTCATATTTTTAAATTGTTATATATAGTATTATCTTCAAATTTCAATATCTGATAGTTGTTGCTAGTTTATAGAGATACAATTGGTGTTTGTATACTGACTTTAAATCCTATTTTTATAAGTGATGGGTTTTGGAGTTTATAAAATCAAAAAAAAAAAAGGAAGAAAAAAAAAATCCTGTGATTTTCCTAAATTCACTTACTCATTTCAGTAAATGTTTTGTATATTCCTTGGGGTTTTTTATTTAGATGATCATATTGTCAGCCAACAGAGACATTTATTTATTTTTATCTGTATTCATTTTATTTCTTTCTCTTGTCTTATTGTACTGACTTTGCTCTACAGTGCAGTGTTGAATAGAAGCAATGAGAGTAGACATCCTTCCCTTGTTTTTTATCTTAGGAGAAACCAGTCGTTTACCATTATGTTAGCTACATGTACCCTCTATTAAAATGGAGAAGTTCCCTTCTCGGTTTGGTAGGCATTTTAGAAATTCAAGTAGGAATGCTTTTTCTTCATGTATTGAGATGATCATATGATTTTTAAAATTCTGTCGATACGGTAAATTACATTAATTTTTAAATACATTTTAATTAAGCCAGCATTATCCTATTTCTTGAATAACTTGTCATTAAGTGTTATTATTTTAATAAATTACTAGAGCCATTTGCCTCAACATTTTAGAAGATTTTCAGTGTCTATGTTTATATTCTCTCTCTCTCTCTCTTTCTCTTGTGTGAGAGTGTGTGTGTGTGTGTGTGTGTGCATGTGTGTGTCTTTCCCTCTCTCTCTCTCTCTTATTTTTTTCTTTTCCTTTCCCTTTGGTTTGTTTTACTATTACAGTAGTGCTAGACTCATACAATGAGCTGGGAGGTGACCTGTCCTCTACTGTTTTCTGGTAGTGTTATGTAGAATTGTTATAATATTTTAAATGTTTGGTATAACTCACAGGGGAAATCTAGAATTTTCTTTGTTAAAACTTTTAAATTATAAATTCATTTTTTAAAGTAGATATAAGGTTATTCAGGTTATCCATTCTTTTTGAGGGAACTTCATTAATTTGCGTTTCTCAAAAAAAATTATATATTTCATCTAAGGTATTATAGTTCTGGAAATAAATTTTTAATTATATTCCTCTACTGTCCTTATAATGTTGGTAGTGTCTCTAGTGATGGCCTCTCTTTCATTCCTAATATTGATAATTTGCCTTTGCTCTCTTTTTTCTTGGTCAGTTTGGATATAGGTTTATAAGTTTTACTGGTCTTTTCAATGAATCAGGTTTTATTTCATTGTTTTCTTTATTATTTCCTTATTTTCAATTTTATTGATTTCCACTGTTATCTTTATTATTTCCTTTTTTCTACATTCTTGCATTTATTTTATTTTCATTTTCTAGATGCTTAAGATCAAATTTATACACTTGTTCTTTTCTAATATATACATTCTGTTCTGTAAGTTTTCCTTTAAGTATTGGCAGCAGTCCACAAATTTTGATTTTTTAAAATTTGTTTTTATTTTATTATTATTTTTATTAAATTCAAAATATTTTCTAATTCCCTATGAAATTTCTCTTTGGCACATGGTTTATTTAGATGTGGTTCAATTTCCAAATATTTGAGGATTTTCCTGATATCATTCTATTCTTTTCTTGTTTAATCCTGTTCTGGTGAGATAATAGATTATGTATTTGGATTTTTTCCCCAGTGGATTGTTTTTAAATAACCATGACATAAAATATACTATTTTTAAGTTCACAACTCAGTGACATTAAGCACATTCACAATGTTTTATAACCATCATCACTATTTCCAGAACTTTCTCATCATCAACCAAAACTCTGTACCCATTAAACAATAACATGCCATTTCCCCCAACCTCGTGTAACCACTAGTCTATTTTCTGTCTCTATGCCTATTGCCTATTCTGTGTATGCTTTTAATTCTTTAAACTTGTTAATATTTGTTTTACAGTTCAGAGTATGGTCTGTCTTGGTAAATGTCCCATGTACATTTGAAAAGATTGTGTAGTCTGTTATGTTGGGTGAAATGTTATTTTAAAAAAGCTAATATGGTCAAGTTAATTGATAGTATTGTTCTTTTATATTCTACTAACTTTTAATTAAATTCTTCTATTGATTTCCGAGAAAGAAGTATTGATGTCTACATGTATAAATGTAGAATTCTTTATTTTTGCTTTAGTTCTTTTAGCTTTTGAATTTTGAAGCCCTATTGTCAGTGCACACACATTTAGGATTATTACATCTTTAATGAGTTATGCATTTTAATTATGTAATGTTCCTCCTTATTCATAACAATGCAGGTTGAGCATCCCTAATCTGAAAATCTGAAATTTAAAATGCTCCAAAATCTGAAACTTTTGGAGTGCCGACATGACACCACAAATGGAAAATTCCACACTTGACTCCATGGATGAGTTGCAGTCAGAATGTAGGCACACAACCCAGTTTATTCAGAATGCCTCCTCATCCCTAGAGTACCCACTTGTTGGCCTCTTGACTGCTTCTAATGTTTCTTCTCACCTAAAAAAAATAAAATACAGTATACAGTTACCTTTTAGTCAAAACACAGCATGGTGGGTTGAGATTGAAATCCTACTGCTGTTTTTGTGCTGTTGTTTAACAGCTGATCCAAGTATTCTGGTGGTGCTGCTGTGCTGTTTTGTTACCCTGAACACATTATTTTTTCTCTATTAGTGATATGTCATATCATTTTCAGTATTAATGATATGTCTTTTTTTTTGGGGGGGGGACGGAGTTTCGCTCTTGTTACCCAGGCTGGAGTGCAATGGCGCGATCTCGGCTCACGGCAACCTCCGCCTCCTGGGTTCAGGCAATTCTCCTGCCTCAGCCTCCTGAGTAGCTGGGATTACAGGCACATGCCACCATGCCTAGCTGAATTTTTGTATTTTTAGTAGAGACGGGGTTTCACCATGTTGACCAGGACGGTCTTGATCTCTTGACCTCGTGATCCACCCGCCTCGGCCTCCCAAAGTGCTGGGATTACAGGCTTGAGCCACCGCGCACGGCTTTTTTTTTTTTTTTTAACTATCAGGTACTTGTGTGAATAAATGTAAAAAAATGATTGGTTATCTGTACCATATGAATTCAGAGTCAGGAATGATGGTGATGCCAAACCAACACAGACCATCCACATGGGTGGCTGCGATAGGGGCACCTTTGCTTTCTGATGGTTCAGTATACACAAACTTTGTTTCATTAACAAAATTATTTAAAATATTGCATTATACCAGGCGCGGTGGGTCTCACCTGTAATCTCAGCACTTTGGGAGGCCAAAGCGGGCATATCACCTGAGGTCAGGAGTTCAAGACCAGCTGGCCAACAAGGAGAAACGCTGTCTCTACTAAAAATACAAAAAATCAGCTGGGCATGGTCGCCCATGTCTGTAGTCCTATCTACTTGGGAGGCTGAGGCAGGAGAATTGCTTGAGCCCAGGAGGCAGATGTTGCAGTGAGCTAAGATGGCACCACTGCACTCCAGCCTGGGTAACAGAATGAGACTTTGTCTCAAAAAAATAAAAATAAAAAATTTTTAAAACATTGTATTAAATTACCTTCAGTCTATGTACGTAATGTGCATATAAAACATAAATGAATTTCATGCTTAGATTTGGGTTCCATGCCCAATATATCTCATTATATGTATGTGAATATTGCAAAATCTGAAAAAAAAATACAAAATACAAAACATTTCTTGGACCAAGCACATTGGAGAAGGGATACTCAACCTTTACTTCTTTTTCCAAATCTCCTTTAATATAAGCTATTCAGATTCATGAACTGGAAGTACTCCATCTCACATTCCCCAGTCACATATCTTAATCTAATTTAGTCAGAAACTACAGTGGTTTACATGTTTCTAAAAACAGAACTATTTGACTTGCACAACAAGTGGAGAGCTATGTAGTTACTGAAACATGTAACCTCCAAATACAAGTTAATATCACATTAGCAAAAGAGAAAAATTTTAGAAATCATTTTATGGTGGATAGTGGGAATCGTAGACTGAAGTTTGAAATCCTATACGAAACCCTCTGTTGTGTTTTTGCTTGCATTTTGGAACCTCTAGCCTGCTTTCTTGTCTTACTCTTCTTGGAAACTAATGTTCTTCCAGCAAATATCAATAGGACTACTAGAGTGACCCCTAATGCCAGAGTACACACACTCCCACTCCCTAAATGCCAACCTAAATTCCTGAGAGAGTCAGGATCAACTGATATCTATTTCTGGACCTCAGGATAGTGGAGAGTTTTGTTAGCATGTTTTTAGTCCTAACAAGGCAGCATAAGCCAGCATAGCTTGCTGTGTAATTGGCGTAGGAAATAGTATCGCTCGCTACTTATTCATGACTGTTATTTTCTTTAAAAACACACATAGACACACTTCTATTTGTTTATTTATTTTAGAGACAGGGTCTCACTCTGTTGCCCAAGCTGGAATGCAGTGGTGCCGTCACAGCTCACTGCACTCTTGACCTCTGAGACTCAGGCGTTCCTCCTGCCTCAGCCTCCCTAGGAGTTGGTGTCACCATGACCAGGTAGTGTGAGTGAGAGTGTGTGTGTGTGTGTGTGTGTGTGTGTGTGTGTGTGTGTGTGTGTGTGTAGATATTCCTTCTACCTCAGCCTCCAGTTAAAAAATCTTTTAAAAAATGCTACAAATCAGATAACAGCCTTTACTGCTAAATAAAGAGAACACTGGCTTTGGTGAGATTTGGCAGAAATGTTAAATGATGAAAATGGGAAGTACCTCTTCTGAGTCTCAAATTTGTCTTCTGGCATATGTAGATTATAATGCTTGCCTCAGGGAATTGTTCTGAGAAATAAGATAATTGATTGGAAAGATTTAATTACAGAATTCTAAGTAAATGTTAGTTAATAATGTTGCTTTTATATGCACCAATATGATTTATCACCTAATAATTTAGTTTCAATTGAAAAAGTTGATACGTTTATTTGGCTTATATTTCTTTCAAATTCCTTGTTTCCTTTATGAAGAGAGGCAGTTGGCATTTCAGTAAATTATTTTTAAAAGTCTTTTATCCTTTATATTTACTTCTCTGCTTTATATTTACAACAAGATGATCAAATCCATCCACATTATTTTCTATGTAGCCATGTTTTTTTTAAAGGTATTTTAAGTATACAAAGTATTTCCACAAATATATGTGGTACATCTTATCTTTTTAAAACTAAATTTGAAAAGGTAAAAATCTTTCCTCCACTATTTCTAAAATATATTGCCCCTAGATACCAGTGTTGAAGTTCTCAGAATTCATATCCAATCATCACTATATATATATATAAATATATATATATTTATATATATATAAATATATAAATATTTATATATATATATATAAATATTTATATATATATATAAATATATAAATATTTATATATATATTTATATATATAAATATATATATATTTATATATATATATATTTGCACACACACATACTGCTGCAGATAAGGCCAGTTGCAGATATAGCTCATTATGTAGTTCGTCTATGCAAAACATAGTTTTAAGTCTGTATGCGCCAGGCGTGGTAGCTCAAGCCTGTAAACCTAACACTTTGGGAGGCTGAGGCGGTCATATTGCCTAAGCTCAGGAGTTCCAGACCAGCCTGAGCAACACGGTGAAACCTGGTCTCTACTAAAATACAAAAAATTAGCCAGGCATGCTGGCGTGCGTCTGTAGTCCTGGCTACTCAGGAAGCTGAAGCAGGAGAATTGCTTGAACCCAGGAGGTGGAGGTTGCAGTGGGCTGAGATTGCGCCCCTGCACCCCAGCCTGGGCAACAAAGCGAGACTGCATCCCCAAAATAATAATAATAATAAATAAAAATAATAAAGTCTGTATACAAGATATATGCGTTTTTTGAAGTATGTGAGGTTGACAAAAATAATTAAAATATAACAAATTATATTTCAAGATAATTTATTATCCAGGCATGATGGCTCATGCCTCTAATCCTAGCACCCTAGGAGGCCAAGGTGGGTGGATTGCTTGCAAATATGAAGTGTAGAAGATTTTCAGTTATTTGATTTTCTCAATTACTTGCACTCTAAATAAAGAGGAGGAAATATATTCATAGTGACTAAGGATTGGCATTTGTGAAAGATAGAAACACAAATAAATAAACACAAGTTTACAAACTATTCATATTTATAAATATGAAATTCATATTCCAGTTGATAGAAATATGTTATTTTTCTACATGAATCCTACAGTATCTATTATATGATCGAAGTTTGGAAAATTTTGAAAATTGGAAGCATCTCTGAGTGGCTAAGAAATCAAGTTTAGACATGCTGTAAAGCACTCTAAATGACTCATAAATAGCAGTTTTAATTCCTTTTGACATTTTAACCTTTCCTTTTTTTATTTTTATTTTTTTAACCAACCTGGAAGATTGGAATTATTTCATTTATTTTAAGGGATAGTGTCTTGCTATATGGCCCAGTATGGAATGCAGTAGCTATTCACAAGCACGATCATTGCTCTCTATACCCTTCAACTCCTGGGCTCAAGTGATCCTTGAACCCATGAGGATCAAGTGATCCTCCTGCTTTAGCCTCTGGGTAGCTGGGACTATAGGTGCATGCCACAGTGCCCATTAATATTTTATTTTATTTTATTTTATTTTCCCATTTATTTATTGCATTTTAGGTTTTGGGGTACATGTGAAGAACATGCAAAATTGTTGCATAGGTACACAAGTGGCAGTGTGATTTGCTGCCTTCCTCCCCATCACCTACATCTGGCATCTCTCCCCTTGCTATCTCTCCCCAGCTCCCCACCCCCCACCGTCCCTCCCCTATTTCCCCCCAACTGACCCCAGTGCGTAGTGCTCCCCTCCCTGTGTCT
>NW_016107327.1:10719245-10740862 GCF_001604975.1 Cebus imitator | reverse complement strand
CCTCTGCCTCATGGGTTCAGGTGATTATCCTGCCTTAGCCTCCCCAGTAGCTGGGATTACACGCATGCGCCACCACGCCCAGATAATTTTATATTTTTAATAGAGATGAGGTTTCTTCATGTTGGTCAGGCAGGTCTCAAACTCCTAACGTCAGGTGATCCACCCACCTCAGCCTCCCAAAGTGCTGGGATTATAGGTGTGAGCCACTGCACCCGGCCTCTTTTTCCAGTTTTATGAATTTGCTTTTATAAGAAAAAACTTTTCCCTACAGATGTATCTATAATGTTGGTTGGGTAGGATGCTTTGGCTTTGATTCTTGGTGGGTGCAATAGCATAGCTTCCATATGATTTCTATGGTTATGATCAGTGTCAGTGCCATCTGTGAGTTCCTCAGTGTTTTGGGTTGTGGTTAATAAAGGCTGTGGCAAGGCTTTCTGGGGATGGGGATGCCAGGAGGTCCAGTCCTCAGGCACCAGTGGTAGTGTCAGTGGCCCAAGCATCACAGCTGGCTGGCATACATGGGCACTAGTAGTGGTAGGCATGGGTGGACCATTCCTCGGGGTTCCAGGCAGCTTGCTTGGGTCCCAATGGTGGCAGTGGTGTGGCAGGTAGGTGGATGGATCCTCAGGCTACTGAGTAGTACACATGGCATCAGTGGTGGCAGCAGTGATGGCAAGCTAACCCTCAGGCCCCTGAGAAGTATGTGTGGTGTGCCATTGGTGGCAGTGTTGGACTGTGTTGGCCAGTCCCCATGCCCTCAAGTGGCACCTGTGGGTGGATGCTGGTGGTGGTGACTGCAGGCTGGGTGAGCCAATTCCTGGGTCCCCAAGAGGTGTGCATGGGCACCAAGTGGCAGGCAGAATTGGCCTATCCCCAGGACCCCAGACAGTACATAAGGGCAGTGGTGGTGAATGGGATGGGACTGTCATTAGGTTCCCGGAAAGGCATAAGAAAATGCTGGCAGTGGTAGATGGGGTGGGTCAATCCCTAGGCCCCTGGATGACACTTATGGGCGCTGGCAGTGGCAGTAGTGCGTGAGGCAGGTCTGTCCTCAGGCCTCTGGATCATGCATGTGGGTACCTGGGGTAGTGAGGAGTATGGGTTGATCCCCACGCTCCCAGATGACATGTACAAATGCTGGCAGAGGCAGGCAGGATGTGTTTAGCATCAGGTCCCCTGAGGGCCTGTCCTCAGGCCCTCAGAAGACACATGCGGGCATAGGTGGCAGGGGGTGGTGTGGACTCATCCTCAGGCCCCAGAACAGAGCCCGAGGAAGGCAGTCTCCAGGCCTCTGAAGGTTTGTGCAGCCTTAGTGTTGTAAGGAATGGCATTGCTGTCAGTGGCAGTGGCCCTGAACAGGTGGCTCTCAGGCTGTGGGGAGCACATGCTTCAGCTTCCTTTATCCTGGGGCCATCCTCACTCATGCACTGTACTGCCCATGCCCTGGGGTATAGGATACTGCATGGGCTGGAAGGCTAGAGACCCAACAGCACTGCTGGGTCCTGCCAGTGTCAAGATGCTACAGCCCTCTGGGTGGACATGGGGGGATGCCAGCTGAGACTTCAGGAATGTAATCTGGCATGGACTGCGCACTCAACATCGTACCATGCTGCAGCTGCTTGGGCTTCAGGGAGTGCGTGAGACCCAGCAAGAACTCTCCCTCCGGAACAGTCCTGTCATGTTGACTCCAGACGGCTACCTATACTAGTCTCAGGGCCCATTAGGGCCAAGGGAATTTCTTGTGGCTAGGATTGCAGCAGTTAATAGTGGGAATTTGGACATTTGGAGACCTCTCACTTACCTTTTCCCCAGAATGGAGATGTCTTCCTGGCTCCAAGCAGATCCCAGCTGGGCTGGCTGCTTCATTTCCCTCTCCTTGCATGCCTCAGAGGTTCCCTGTCACTTCCCTGCTGAATTCCACTGTTCTCTCTCAGGAAATCTGTTCATCATGTAATTATCTGCTTACTGTTTTGGTACTGTTTTGTGGAGGAGGCAAGTGCCAGGCTCTTCTAGTCAGCCATCTTGAAGCCTCCCCCATCCAGGAATAGCTTTTTAGTGTTTACTCTCGGTGTTACATATTATATATGTACAATTTATCACAGTTTACTCATATTGACAACTGACTATTCAAATAAAGTTTAAAAACCATGCTTTTTGTTTATATCTGTTCAACCTCCCCTGTTTTAAATGTAATTGTGTTAAATCTTTCCTCTATACACCTTTGGAAGCACATCAGGCAGCGAGACACCATCCTGGGTGGGCCTGACAAAATCAGAGGAGCCTTTACAAGAAGCATCAGATAGGCTGGGCTCATGGCAGCTCACACCTACAATCCCAGCACTTTGGGAGGCTGAGGCATGCGGATCACCTGAGGCCGGGAGTTTGAGACCAGCCTGGCCAACACAGCAAAACCCTGCCTCTACTAAAAATACAAAAATTTAGCCAGGCATAGTGGCACACACCTGTAATCTCAGCTACTCAGGAGGCTGAGGCAGGAAAATCTCTTGAATCTGGGAGGTGAATGTTGGAGTGAGCCAAGATTGTACCACTGTACTCCAGCCTGGACAACAGAGTGAGACTCCATCAAAAAAAAAAAAAAAAAAGAAGAAGAAGGAAGGAAGGAAGGAGGAAAGGAAGGAAGGGAGGGAGGGACAGAGGGAGGGAGGGAAGGAAAATAAAACCGGGACCTTCATTCTGCAACTACAAGAAAGTGGATTCTATAAAGAATTGAATGATGTGGTAGAGGACTCCAAGCCTCAGATGAGAATCACAACCCTGGCCACACCCTGATTTCAACTTGGTGAGTCCCTGAGCAGAGGAACCAGCTAACCCATACCTGGACTCCTCACCCACAGAAAGTCTGAGACAAATTTTGTGTTGTTTTAAGTTGCTAAATTTGTAGCAATTTGTTATGCAGTAATAGTAAACTAATCTTCATGGTATCAAGTCACAGAAAATTAAAAAAAAAATAGAAAACTAATACATGGTTCTTGCTTTAGAGCTTTTTTAGATGGGACTAGAGTAGCTTTGAGTCTAGAGCTAATTTTGTCCCACTGTTTAGGCAAGACCTTTTTACCCAATATTCTGAGTTATGGGGTTTTCCACTCTGACTATTGGAACAAGAACTATTTCCACTAATGTATTTAGTTGTGAGAATTATTCCCTCTAATTTTTTTGTTTCTCTTTCCCCAGCCTCAGGTAGTTTCTGTACACCATGTGTTGTTCTGTGCTAAGCTGAAGACTCCAGGGGAAATCTCTTCAGGTCTCTGGAGTTCTTTCTCTGTCTCTCTTTTATTTATTTATTTATTATTTTTATTTTTATTCAGTCTCCGTAGAGACTGTCAAAAATTGCCAGTGCTGATTGTATTTCAAGTCATCATGGTGGGGTATTGGGAAAAGTTTTCAATTAGCAATAATTGCACCTGGGATGAATCTCATTGGCTACGATACTGCCATTGAGCAAAGCTTTTTTTTTTTTTTTTTTGGAATGGGGTCTTCCTCTGTTGCCCAGGCTGGAATGCAGTGGCTTGATTTTGACTCACTGCAACCACCACCTCCTGGGTTCAAGTGATTTTCCTGCCTCAGACTCCCGAGTAGCTGGGGTTACATGTACCCACCAGAACACCTGGCTAATTTTTGTGCTTTACTTAGTAGAGACGGGATTTCACTGTGTTGGCCAGGCTGGTCTTGAACTCCTGACTTCTTCTTCTTTTTTTTTTTTTTAATAGAGATAATCATTATCTCTTCCCTTCATTTTTCTTTTTCTCTTCTTTTCTTTCTCTATTTTTTGTTTGTTTTTTGTTTTGAGACAGAGCCTCACTTTGTCGCCCAGGCTGGAATACAGTGGCACAATTTTGGCTCACTGCAACCTCCACCTCTTGGGTTCGAGCAATTATGCTTCAGCCTCCCGAGTAGCTGGGATTACAAGTGCTTGCCACCACACCTGGCTGATTTTTGTATTTTTAGTAGAGGTGAAGTTTTGACAAATTGCCCAGGTTGGTCTCGAACTCCTGGCCTCAAGTGATCCACCCACCTCAGCCTCCCAAAGTGCTGGGATTTGGGTGTGAACCATTGTGCCCTGGAGTTCTTCTCTTTGTAGCACCAGTACTTTTCCTTGTAGACTCTAGCAATCCTGGCCTCCTGAGACCTTCAGATCAGGGGGTCTTCTCCACTCAAGAAGACCAATGGGCTTTATCTAAGTTCCCTCATCCCGAGCCATGGCCAGGAAACTCTCTCTAGGTAAACTGAGACAATCATAGGGCTCATTTTAGTTGTTTTGCATCTTGCATCCATCACTGTCCTTTGTTACCTGTTTCTAATATCTTCAAACCATTGTTTCATATATTTTGTCTGTTTTTCTTTCAGTCATTTCAGGTGGGAGGATAAATCTGTTTTCTATTACTCCATCTTGGCTGGAATCAGAATTCCAGTGCCATACTAAGTACTTTTAAATCTTCTTTTCTTTGCTTATACTGTTCTCCCTTCTAGAATATCCACTTGGTGAACTTTTCTTAAGGTCCCAAGGCCAGGTCAAATGTTACCTCCTCTATATAGCCTAATCCTAATCTCTAGGAAGAAATAACCATTTCCTTCTTTGTGCTCCCATGGAATTTATTGTATTATATTTCTACTATAATATGTGTCACATTTTATCCCAATTGATTTATTAAGCTGTCTGACTTCCCTGTTGGAATGTGAAGGAAAATGGATTTCTATTCTGTTGACATTGTATAGATCTCAACAAATCAGACCCGTGCTAAAACTGGGGCTACACAATGATGAAAAGATATGTTTCCTACTGTATTAGTCAGGGTTCTTCAGAGAAACAGCACCAATAGAATGTATCTTTGTGAGTGCATTTATGAAGAAATGTATTATACGGAATTGGCTTATGTAATTATGGGCACTGAGAAGTCCCATGATCTACCATCTGCCAGCTGGAAACCCAGGAGAGCCAGTGGTGTAATTCAAAGATCCTGAGTGCCAGTAAGATGATGGTATAGATTCCAGACCAGATTCAAAGGCCTGAGAATCAGTCGCACTGATGGCAGCAGAAGATCTATGTCCTAGCCTAAGAAGTCAGGCAGAGAGTGAATTCAACCTTCCTCCACAATTTTGTCCTATTAGGTCCTCAACAGATTAGCTGATACCCACCCACATTGGGGAAGGTCATCTGCTTCGCCCACTTATTCCAATGCTAATCTCTCCAGATATACCCTCATACACACCCAGAAATAATGTTTAATCAGCTATCTGGGCATCTCTTATCCCAGTTAAGCCATCAAATAAAATTAACCATGAATAGACTAGGGAGAGAGCATCCTTTTAGGCCAGTAAGTCATCATAATGTCATAAGAGAGAAGTCTGTATGAGATCTGTGCATCATGTGTAGAAAGAAACATAACAAAATAAAGGAGTCTGCCAAAGCATCACAGACCTGTTATTGTTCCATATAAAAATTGAGGGCTGAGTAGGAATCTAAAGTAGGAAGATATAGGTAAAAGGCTGGCTAAAAGAAATTTTACTTGAGTAAACAATGGGTGGAAATACAGGTAGATACAGAGAACATGGTGTGTTTGAGGAAGGGCAATTAATTTTAGCATGGCTATTTCAATGCAGTTTTCTTTATTCATTTGCATGTGTAAATGGTCAGAAAAACTAAACCGAAGTCACTTCATCCCTTAATATTTATTGAGTGCCTACTCCATGCCATGTTCTGCTAAATTCCCAGGCTGCAATGATGCATAAAACGAGGTCCAGTCCCTGCTCCTATGTAACTAATCGTCAACATCAATTGCTGAAGGCCCAATATAGATGGCATATGTAGAATAAAATAGCATCCAATTATTAAGGCAGACCAAGTAAGTTCTTATGATGAAAACAAGTGAGGCAAACATTCCAGATGAAACTTTTTCAGCACGCTATTCGTCCACTTCTCATCATGAGTGACCTAGGCATCTGCTCTGTGCTCAGGGAATGCAATCTAATGCTAATATTAGCTACATCAACACATAGAAATGAAAGGCAGAAGGAAGGAAGAAAAAAAGGAAGGAAGGCAAAACTGCTGCCCCCAAAAGATATCAAAAATATTTTTATTCTACCTCCTGTTTTTGTATTACGCATTTTTATTAGCTCATTATATTTAGGTTAGTTAAATGCTGGCCTAGAGTGATACTGAACAAGCTGTTTATATCACAGCACTTTCTCTTCTATCTATACAGACCTGCATTCATGGAAAGGGGATTTCTTACAGAAAGTTATTTGTGATGTAGCTAAGTTATCCTAAAGTAAACAAATCTGAAAGAATAAGGGACTGACAATGATCTGCTGTGCCCTGTTACTAAAGAATTGCTGTTATCTAAGCATTGTATGTGCATTTCAAATACTCTCAGGAGGAGTTTGTTTTTTGTTTTTGTTGTTGTTGCTGTTTAGAGTCAGGGTTTCACTATATTGCCTAGGCTGGTCTCGACCTCCTGGGCCAAAATGATCCTCGAACTCCCAAAGTGCTAGGATTGCAGGCATGAGCCACGACACCCAGACTTGTATATCATTTTTAAAGGGGGAAGAGGGATTTTGATACTTTCTGTCCTCATCTCAGTGAGATGCCTTTTTTTTTTTTTTTTTGGTCTAATGTATTCTTCCTCAAAAGGGCAGAATCTAAGTCAGATGCAGTGCAAGAGAAGGGGTTAGTCTGTTCTATAAACTGTTAGAGAGATTTAAAAAATAGGCAATCTAATTGACTCATGCATGGCTCACAGCCATATAAATGCTTGCAAAATTGCTTCCTGCACAGTAATAGTGACCACAGAGAAGCAGAAGTAAAATGGAAGCAAGTGAGATGAGAGCTCTTAGGAAATCTTTAGCAGGACTTTCAAACTTTTGTTAAAACTTTTGTTTAACCTTGTGGAAAACTGTCCTTTAGAAAATTAAATGCTCTTTCAACAAGCATACTGCAAGTCAAAATTCACATAATTTGCCTACAAAATAAGACCTCATTGGTAGCAAATTTCATTTCTAGAAATATAATGTCTTTCAGAATCAACTGAAGAGAAGCAATTTTTTTTTCAAGGACTGTGGCTACATTGTTACTAGGAGATTTGTAATCTGCTTTAAACATGTTACTAGGAAAGAAGTTAACATAACTACTAAGTTTGTTGTTTACATTTAATTAAGGGTATTACTTAAAATGTATTTGGATGTTTGAGCTGTTAACAATATACACATTTATAACTTTCTTCATATTCATTTTTAACAAAATCTTTCTTTTGCTATCTTTTTCAAGACTGCCTGTCCTTATATTGATTGGCTTTACCTGTGATTTATTTCCTGGGGTCTCCTTATTATGCTTTGCTGAAACTAATTTATTATTAAACTGATTTTGTTTTTGTTGCTATTGTTGTTTTATTTTATTTATTTATTTAGAGATGGAGTCTCACTCTGTTGCCCAGGCCGGAGTGCAGTGGAGCCATCTCTGCTCACTGCAACCTCTGCCTCCCGGGTGCAAGAAATTCTCTGCCTCAGCCTCCCGAGTAGCTGAGATTACAGGTGCCCACCACCACACCTGGCCAATTTTTGTATTTTTAGTAGAGATGGGGTTTCACCATCTTGACCAGGCTGGTCTTGAACTCCAGAACTCATGATCTGCTGGCCTCGGCCTCCCGAAGTGCTGGGATTACAGGCGTGAGCCACCGCGTCCCGCCCTATTTTATTTTTTTAAGACAAGTTCTCACTCTGTCACTCAGGCTGGTGTGCAGTGACACCATTTTGGCTCTCTACAACCTCTGCCCCCCAGGCTCAATCAATCCTCCCACCTTAGCGCCTTGATTAGCTGCTGGAACCACAGGCAGGCACCACCAAGCCCAACTTTTTTTTTTTTTTTTTTTTTTTTAGTAGAGATCTGGGAGCCGGGCGGCGGGGGGTGGTGTTTCACCATGTTGCTCAAGCTGGTCTCGAACTCCTGAGCTCAAGTGATCCACCTGCCTCAGCCTCCCAAAGTGCTGGGATTATACGCGTGAACCACCATGCCCCCCAGATTTAAGCAATTCTCCTGCCTCAGCCTCCTGAGTAGCTGGGACTGCAGGTGCTCACCGCCACACCCAGCTATTTTTTTATATTTTAGTAGAGACAGGTTTTCACCGTGTTGCCCAGGCTGGTTGTGAACTCCTGAGCTCAGTCAATACGCCTGCCTCCGCCTCCCAAAGTGCTGGGATTACAGGCCTGAGCCACCGGGCTCATCCAGTGATTTTATTTTTGGTCTTTTGTGGTTTACTTATGAAACTTTAAAACATTTTCTGCATGTGTTTATGTGACTACTAAATTATGACATCAACTGATAAAAGAGTTAAACCATTCTAAGAGAATAGAAGTTTGATTTTAGTCCGTATTTAAGTTCTCTTAATTCCATCATTAAAATTGTGTGTGTGTGTGTGTGCACATGTGTAAATGTGTGTAAATATACATACAAAGCAGGAGAAAAATATTTATTCTTAATATACCCTATTTCTTATTTAGAATATAGATTCTCAGCCAGGTGGGGTGGCTCAGGCCTATAACCCAACACTTTGGGAGGCCAAGGTGGGCAGATCGCTTGAGGCCAGGAGTTTGAGACCATGACGAAACCCTGTCTTTACAAAATAACACAAAAGGCCAGGCGCAGTGGCTCATGCCTATAATCTCAGCACTTTGGGAGGCCGAGGCAGGCGGATCACGAGGTCAAGAGATCAAGACTATCCTGGCCAACACGGTGAAACCCCCGTCTCTACTATAAATACAAAAGTTAGCTGGGTCTGGTGGTGTGTGCCTGTAGTCCCAGCTGCTTGGGAGGCTGAGGCAGGAAAATCACTTGAACCCAGGAGGCAGAGGTTGCAGTGTGCTGAGATCCAGTCTGGTGACAGAGCAAGACTCCATCTCAAAAAAAAAAGAAAAAAGAAAAAAATGGCCACGTGCGGTGGCTCACATCTGTAATCCCAGCACTGTGGCAGGCCAAGGCAGGTGGATTACCTGAGGTCAGGAGTTTGAGATCAGCCTGGCCAACATGGTGAAACCTGGTCTCTACTAAAAATTCAGAAAATTAGCTGGGCATGGTGGCATGCACCCATAGTCCCAGCTCCTCCAGAGGCTAAGGCAAGAGAATTGCTTGAACCCAGGAGGCATAGATTGCAGCGAGCTGAGACCACACCACTGCCCTCTAGCCTGGGTGACAGAGTGAGACTCTGTCTCAAAACAAACGAACCAAAAACCCCACAAAAATAAGCTAGACTTGGTGGCGCATCTCTATAAGGCCTGCTACTTGGGTGACTGCAGCATGAATCATTTGAACCTAGGGAGTGGAGGTACCCAAGGGGCAAAGGTTGCAGTGAGCTGAGATCGCACCACTGTTCTCCAGACTAGGATGACTAAGACCCTGTCTCAAAAACAAAACAAAATAAACAAACAAAAACAACAACAAAAACCAAGATGGATGTAAAATAAATTTTATTGAGAATCCATTGAAAAGTCTTAGCCCCCTGATATACTTTTAATATTTGTTCCCTCTAAAACTCATGTTGAATTGTAAACTCCAATGTTGGAGGTGGGGCCTGGTGGGATGGGAGGTGATTGGATCATGGTGATGGATTTCTCATTAATGGATTAGCTCTATTATCTTGGTGCCCTCTTCATGATAGTGAGTGAGCTCTCCTGAGATCTGGTCGTTTAAAAATGTGTGATACCTCCCCCCAACTCCCTCTCTTGCTCCTGCTTTTGCCATGTAAGATGCCTTCTCCTGCTTGCCTTGTGCCATGAGTAAAAGCTACATGAGGCCTCCCCAGAAGTCAAGCAGATGCTGGCACCATGCTTATACAGTCTGCAGAACTGTAAGCCAATTAAACCTATTTTCTTTGTAATTTATCCAATATTAAGTATTTCTTGATAGCAATGCAAGTATGGCCTAACACATCCTCCAACTGGCAACAGTAAAATTCCCAATTCATCTAGCTCCCTGAGAACATATCTGATCTAATATTGAATTTGTCAGCCCTGAATTGAAATTCAACATTTGCTTATGGATACCTACTATTTTTGTACATCTCTAGAATTATGGAGAAATAATTGTGATTCACTGTGCTTTGAATAATTCCTAGGACACAGTAAATAAATGTGGAAAAAATGGAGAAAGGGAGACATAGAGAGCGGAAGATTTTTTTTTTTAAGTCAGGGTATAAATCCTATCGAGTTCCTGTCCTGAACTCAGAAAATTACCCCTCTGTGCCATGCTATCATGCAGGATGCTTGCTATTCCAAACTCAGTTCCAATAATTTGAGATTTCCTATGGGGGCATGAGATATTTTGGATATTTTCCAGATCAAAAATGTTCTCAATCTTCTCATAGAATTTAGGGATTACAATTAAAATATATGGAAAAAGGGTAGCTACAACCTTCTTCACTACCCAGATATGTCCTGCCCTCTTCCCCATAGTCTTTGTGGCTCAAAACACAGGAACAGCAGAGGTCAAATGAAGTTTTGGGAAAAGACTGCACTTTTTAACCCAAAGAAGGGCAGGGGGAGCAGAGCCATAGGTCATGGTATTAGCTACTGCCACTGAATTTTTGATCCTTCCATTAAGAGAGCCAACAAATACAGAAAGAGACCTATTTCTAGCCTATCTAGATGAAGAGTAGATGAGTAAATTTAACTCCCACATTTCTGTCCTATAGCCCCCAAGCCACTGGCTCCTTGGCAGAATGATTTGCCTTACCCTCCACTTCCAGATTTACATACATGGGTGTAGCTTTAAGGGCGTAGCTTTACTTTGGAGCAGAAAGGCTGTAACTCAGGTTCTATGGATAAACCCTTTACCTGTGTTGACAGAACTCCACAGAGCAGGCCAGGAAAATGAATATGCTTGTTGCTAGGATACCAGGCTGTTTCTATGACAGCAGGCCACTGCTGTTTGAACTACTCTCTTGAACCACTAGCATACACACCTGTTCCTTAAGAAATATGCTTGTTTCCCTTCATTATAAGGCAAATATTTACTAGAAAATAACACAACTACATGGCTGCAACTTCTCTAGCTTTCCAGAAGAAATATAATACATCAATTATAATTTGATGTGTAGAAAGGGAATTCACATATTCATGTGAAACCCAAGCCTTCTTATGCAATAAAATGTTTTATATGATTGACTGATTGTTACATTTATAGCCCATCATGTGCCACAGAAGAGTTGAGTCAACAAAGCATATTGTTTCTGAGGCCACCCTAACATTCGTTCTACATGGTGCTCATAGAGTGACCATTGTTTTATGAGTTTTTCAAAGATTACACCTCATGGCTCCCTATGGAACTCACTTTTTTTTTTTCTTTTGAGACAAGATCTCATTCTGCTGCCAGGGCTGGAATGCGTGGTACAGTCACTGCTCACTGCAGCCTCAACCTCCCAGGCTCAAGCAATCCTCTCACCTCAGCCTCCCTTGTAGCTGGGAGTAGAGGTGCACACCACCATGCCTGGTGAATTTTTGTATTTTATGTAGAGATGGAGATTGTGCTGTGTTGCCCAGGCTGGTCTCGAGCTCTTGGACACAAGCAATCTGCCTGCCTTGGCCTCCTAAAGTGTTGGAATTATAGGCATGGGCCACTGCAGGTGGCTGGAAATCACCAGTTTTTTTCTCCTACTGGCATCCAGTTGTCACTGAAATTGCCACCACTAGTGACTATGACTGCTAGCCAGCACCAGGACTAAGGTGCCTAGGTGCAAAATTTAAGTAGGTGCTCACTTTCAGAGTCATGTGCACTCCTGCCAACATCTACCCAAAGGTAATGAATACCTGAGTAAAGGGTGCCAAGGTCTGGATTGTAGTGATGGTTGTACAATTGTATAAATTTACTAAAAACAATTCAAATGTACATGTCCAGTCGTTGTATTTTATCACATATAAATTATATCTCAGTAGAGCTGTCAACAATGACCAAACAAATACTCTAGACACCCCTATATCACCAAAGTAATTTTCAAATCTCTTTTATAGTTCGTGCTGTGATTTGGATATGTGACTGTGTCTCTTTCTTTTGACTGTTAAGTTTGTCCAAGGTAAGAGCTGCATTTTAAACAATTTTGTAACTTCCCCAGTGATCAGCTAGATTCACTGCACATAAAAAATGTTCAATAAATATTTGCTGAGTGTTTTATGACATATATTTATTATCTTGCTTCCTGAACTTCTAGCTTTGGCTCTTGTTTGAGAGCCAAGCTTTGTTGTACCCTATATTCTATCATCACAAATGCTAGAAATATAAAGCATATTATTATTTGCCCATGAATACATTTTTTTACACAGCTCCATGTAAAGGCTTGTTAGAGGTCATTAGGCAGCAGGGTCTGAAGAGGAGGATAAATTGAACAAGAGACAAAGACTAATTTGTATTTCCTATTGCATCAAAAATAATGAATGCAGTGCAAAAAGGGGAGTGGGAGACGAGGCTGATGGCATTTACAACTTGTGTTTACTCACTATCCCTTCCCCTTTCTGTAGGATATTTTCACTTTAAAAGGAGAAAAATGTAAGGGAACCTATTTAAATAGGTGATTTATGATACAGAAAAGGAAAAATAAAATAAAATTATTCTCAGAAACCAGAAAGTCTACCAAAGGATGCACCATGTTCCAATGTGATATCAAAATAAACATAGAAAAACTAATTTAAAAAACCACTTGAAATATAATATTTCTCTGGTCCCAAATTCTTGAGGAAAAATAAAAACAAGAAAATGATTGTTTTATGTTAACCAAATGGAAAGAGGGCATAATTCTGGGCAAAATCCCTTTGAAATAGACAGAATTAGTTCTGTCACCAAAAGAGGCAGAAAGATCGGTGGTTGCCTGTAGCCGGGGTTGGGGTGGGATGTGACTGCTAGATGGATACAGTTTCTTTTTGGGGTGATGAAATGTTCTAAAAGTTCTTGTGGTGACAGTAGCACAACTCAGTGACTATAGTTTTAAAACTATATGATAGGTCAGGTGTGATGCCTGTAATACCAACATTTTTGGAGGCCAAGACAGAGGCCAGGAATTTGAGACAAGCCTGGCCAACATTGAGAAACCCTATCTCTACTAAAAATACAAAAATTAGCCAGGTGTGGTGGCACATGTCTAGTAACCCAGCTACTCGGGAGGCTGAGGCAGGAAAATCACTTGAACCCAGGAGACAGCAGCTGCAATGAGCCAAGATCACGCCACTGCATTCCAGCCTGGGCAACAGTGCAAGACTGGAAAAAAATATATGATAAAAGAATTATATCTCAATAAAGTATGTATATAGATACACACATGCACATGTATTTATGACTATATATACATCTGTGTGTGTACATTGTCTCTACTGAAAACCCTTCAATGGTTTGGATAAAGTCCAGCCCCTTAGAACTGCCCACACAGCCCTTCATTACCCAGCCTCTACTCATCCCAGCTGCACCTCTTGCCGTTTTCCAACAGCAACCCCAGGATCCAGACATACTGAATGATTTGCAGTTTTCCTCATCTTTGTACCTTTGCAAAAGTTGTTTTTCTGCCTAGAATACCCTTATTCCTCTTTTTCCTCTTACTTCTGTTAGCTTTTCAAAACTCAGGTTCAATTTCCTCTATGGGAACTCATTTCTGTACCATACATGCAACATGGTTAGGTTAAGTATCCTTTGGTAATTTCTTCTGTACTTGTGTGTCTCCTCTATTAAATTATAAACTTTTTAAGTCTTACATCTAATTCTTAATAGCTAGTATAGGGTCTGACACATACCGGCACTAAATTTATCCCAAAAAATTTAATGTATTAATATCTTGACTATAGTGCTCCTTTTATTGTACTATAAATTATTTTTATCTTTATCTCTTCAATAAATCATGAGCTCCTTACTCATATTCATCTTTGTATTTCTCAGGTAACACAATTTCAAGTATATAATAGATACCCTATAATAGAATGATGGATGTATATTACATTATTGGATGAGACTCCACAGAAAACAGTTAAACTACGGGTATCATATGTTGACATGGCTTTCTTTTTTTTTTTTAAGAGATGAGGACTCACATGTTGCCCAGGCTGGTCTCCAACTCCTGGGCTTAAGCCATTCTCCCACTTTGTCCTCCTAAAGTGCTGGGATCACAGATATGAGCCACCATGCTCAGCCATTGACATGAATTTCTGAGAGCCCCAAAATGTGTTTTTAAAATGTGTACTGCAGCTGGGCATGGTGGCTCACACCTATAATCTCAGCATTTTGGGAGGCTGAGGTGGGCAAATTGCCTGAGCTCAGGAGTTTGAGACCAGTCTGGCCAACATGGTGAAACCCCTTCTCTACAAAAAATACAACAAAATTAGCCAGGCATGGTGGCACACACTTGTAGCCCCAGCTACTTGTGGGGCTGTGGTGGAAGGATCACTTGAGCCTGGGAGGTTGAGGCTGCAGTGAGCTGAGATCACACCACTGTGCTCCAGCCTGGGTAACAGCGTGAGACCCTGTCTCCAAAACAACAAAAGAAAACAAAACACCCTCCCCCACCACACACACAAAATGTGTACTGCAAGTGTCATTTAAATGTATAGATATAGATCAATAATTTGGTTTATCCAATCCATAAGGAAACATTTTATTATAGAGAGAAATATGATTTGTTAAATAATATGTTCAAGTTGATTAAAACTCACACATAATTTAACAATTGAACATATTTCTCCAACACATACCAAATCAAAACAATCTGTCTTTGTATGTAGGATATGATTGAATCCCATGGACTGATTTGGCCTCTTTTGTGCCTGGATTGGCAATGGCACTCCTCTCAAGCATTCAGAGGTGAGCAATGAGGCCTTAAAGGAGCAAGTTGGTCTTGAAAAAAAGCTGTTCTTCCTGACCTTTCAACTGGCAAAATTCATACTAGTTTTCATAGACTGTATGCTAATTTAGTGAGTACTGACGTGACAAGTCATTGCACTATTTTACACATTTTATCTTGTTTTATTTTATCCCTACAATAACTCACTGAAACATGTAGCATTCTTATCATGTCATTTTATAGATGAAGAAACACCTTAAGGGAGGTTAAGTAATTTGCTCAAGATCATGAGGTAGCAAGAGTTGGATGTAGAATTTGATCCCAGGGAGGAAGACTCCAGAGCCCAGGCTATTATTCTCTTGCCTTTGAACATAAAAATAGTTGAGGCCATTCTGTGCTGAACTCCCACCTTGGCGCCTTTCATCATCAGGCCCCAGCAGTTAAGATCTCTTCAGAGGCTCCGCATGGTTTCAGCCTAATAGGGTAACAAAACAAATATCGGAAGTGAAACCTCCATTTTGAATCTAAAAAACAGTCTCTGAGATTTAAAGTATTCATGGATAAGAAGACTGAATTTTTTTTGCTATTTCTCCCCAAATTGGTCTATAGATTCAGCACAATCCCAATCAAAATTCTAGCAGACTTCTTTGTGTATATTGAAAAGCTGATTCTAAAATTGACTATGATTTATAATAGTCAAAATGATTTTTTAAAAATTGGAGGATTCACACAACCTGATTTCAACACTTAATCTAAAGCTACAGTAACAAAAAGGATGTAGAATTGGTGAAAAAATAGGCATGTAAATAAATGAAACAAAATGGAGAATCCAGAAATAGACTCACAAGTAGATGGTCAACTGACTTTTTGTTTGTTTGTTTGTTTTTGAGATGGAGTTTCGCTCTTGTTGCCCAAGTTGGAATGCAACAGCGTGATCTTGGCTCACTGCAACCTCCACCTCCTGAGTTCAAGCGATTCTCCTGCCTCAGCCTCCCGAGTAGCTGGGATTACAGGCATGCACCATCACGCCTGGCTAATTTTTGTATTTTTAGTAGAGATGGGGTTTCTCCATGTTGGTCAGGCTGGTCTCAAACTCCTGACCTCAAGTGATCCACCCACCTCAGCCTCCCAAAGTTCTGGGATTAAAGGCATGAGCCACCTCACCCAGCTGATGGTCAACAACTGGCTTTTGATAAAGGACCAAAAGCATTCAGTGGACAAAGAATACTCTTTTCAACAAATGAAGCCAAAACATTTGGACATTCACAAGCGTAAAAAATAAACCTTAATCCACATCCTGCAAGCTGTACAAACATCAAATTTAAATACATCATAGGGCTGGGCATGGTGGCTCACGCCTGTAATCCCACAACTTTGGGAGGCAAAGGATAGTAGATCACTTGAGGTCAGGAGTTTAAGACCAGCCTGGCCAACATGGTAAAACCCTGTCTCTACTAAAAATACAAAAATTAGCCAGGCGTAGGGGCACACACCTATAATACCAGCTACTCAAGAGGCTGAGGCAGGAGAATTGGTCGAATCCGGGAGGCAGAGGTTGTAGTGAGCCGAAATTGCACCGCTACATTCCAGCCTGGGTGACAGAGCGAGACTTCATCTCAAAAAAATAAAAAATAAAAATAAAATAAAATGGATCATAGACCCTTTAAATAAAATCATAGACCATATAGTAAAATATAAAACTATAAGGCTTTTGGAAGAAGAAAGCATAGAAGAAGATTATTATGACCTTGGGTTACACAAAGATTTTTTAGATATAGGACATGCACATAAATATGAGCCACAGCAGAAAAGAAAAATCTATAAATTGGATTTAATAAAAACTTTTTTTAACGTTCACTCTTTGAAAAACACTATTAGGAGATTAAAAGACGATGACCTACTGGGTACAATATCTACAAATCACATATATCCAGAATATATAAAGAACTCTCATATATCAATAATAAGAAAACAATCTGGCCAGGCACAGTGGTTTATGCCTGTAAAACCAGCACTCAGAGAGGCCAAGGCAGTTGAATTGCTTGAGCCCAGGAGTTAGACAGCCCGGGCAACATGGTGAAACCCTGTCTTTACAAAAAATACAATAATTAGCCAGGCATGGTGGTTCGGACCTGTAGTTCCAGCTACTCAGGAGGTTGAGGTGGAAGAATCAATTGAGCCCAGGAGTTGCAGGCTGCAATGAGCCATGATCATGCCACTGCACGCTAGCCTGGACAACAGCACAAAACTCTGCCTCCAAAAAAAAAAAAAAAAGAAGAAAGGAAGAAAAAACAACCAATCCAATTCAAATGGGAAAAATAATTGAATAGATCCTTGACCAAAAAAGATATGTGAATAAGAAATAAGCACATAAAAAGTTGTGCAACATCATTAGGCATTAAGGAAAATCAAATTAAAGCCATATAACAGCACTACATAACTGTTATAATGGCCAAAAAAAAGAAAAGAAAAAGACAATACTAAATGCTGGCCAGGACGCAGAGCAACTGGAACTCTGATGCATTGCTGGTAGGAATGCAAAATGTACATCCACAACCCCCAATTCTTAGGTATGTACCCAAGGGAAATCAAGATATGTGTTCATACAAATATCTGAATATGAATTTTTATAGCAGTACGGCTGGGTGTGGTGATTCACCTGTAATCCCAGAACTTTGGGATGCAGAGGTGGGTGGATCACCTGAGGTCAGGAGTTTGAGACCAGTCTGACCAACATACTGAAACCCCATCTCTACTAAAAATACAAAAATTAGCTGGGTGTGGGGGTGGGCGCCTGTAATCCCAGCTACTCAGGAGGCTGAGGCAGGAGAATTACTTGAAACCAGGAGGCAGAGGTTGCAGTGAGCCAAGATCAAGCCACTGTACTCCAGCCTGGGTGACAGAGTGAGAATCCACCTCAAAAAATAAATAAATGAATTTTTATAGCAGTTTTAATCATAACCAACAATGACTGGAAGTAACCAAAATGTCTTTCAACAGCTAAATGGTAAAATACATCATGGTACATCCATAGAATATTACACAGCAGTAAGAGGGATGGACTATTTATATATGCAAAAATATGGATGACTATAGGCTGGGTGCGGTGGCTCATGCCTGTAATCCCAGCACTTTGGGAGGACAAGTCAGGCAGATCATGAGGTCGGGAGTTCAAGACAAGCCTGGCCAACATGGTCAAACCCCATCTCTACTAAAAATATAAAAATTAACTGGGTGTGATGGCATGCGCCTGTAGTTCCACCTGCTCGGGAGGCTGAGGCGAGAGAATCGTTTGAACCCAGGAGGTGGAGATTGCAGTGACCTCGCCATTGCCCTCCAGCCTGGGTGACAGAGCAAGACTACATCTCAAAAAAAAAAAAAATGGTTGACTATAAAAAGCCCTGTGCTAAGTGAATAAAACCAGATGCAGAAGGTCATGTGTGTGTGTGTGTGTGTATACAGGCCATATATGTGTGTATATATATCTATGGCTTTCTGTATCTGGTTTTATTCACTTATTCTCATATATATATATATATATATATATAGGCTCACTGCTATAAATATATATATATGTATGTGTGTGTATATATATATATGTATGTGTATATATATATATATGTATGTGTATATATATATATATTTTGCTCTGTCATCCAGGCTAGAGTGCAGTGGCGCGATCTTGGCTCACTGCAACCTCTGCTTCCCAGGTTCAAGAAATTCTCCTGCCTCAGCCTCCAGAGTAGCTAGTATTACAGATGCCTGCCACCACACCTGGCTAATTTTTGTATTTTTAGTAGAGACAGGGTTTCACAGCATTGGCCAGGCTGGTCTTAAACCCCTGACCTCAGGTGATCTGCCTGCCTTGGCCTCCCAAAGTGCTGGAATTAAGGTGTGAGCCACCACACCCCACCCGTCCAGAAGGCTGTATATGGTATGATTGTATGTATATGACATTCTTGAAAAGATAAAATGATAGAGACCAAAAGCACATAAGTGGTTACTAGGGACTAGGGAGGAAGGGATGGGTTAGCTACAAAAGAGCACAAGGGAACTTTTGGGGATGATGGAAATATTCTGGATAAATCTGTCAAGATTCCTACATTGTGACCTAAAAAGTATGTGTTTACTGTGTCTAGATTACAACTCAGCAAGCCTGATTATGAAAAAAAACAAAAACAAAAAAACAAAACAAAAAAAAACAAATAAATGCAGTCTCTAAAGCAAGTGTTTTTCAAATTAGTGAGATGTAATCCGTTAGTGATAAGTTGTGAACTCAATTTAGTGGGTTGTGACTGGCATTTTTTAAAAGTGAAATTGGCTGGCATGGTGGGGCTCATGCCTGTAATCCCAGCACTTTGGAAGGCCAAGACAGGAGGATTGTTTCAGCCCAGGAGTACGAAATCAGCCTAAGCAATATAGTGAGACCCCCATCTCTACAAAAAGTAGAAAAATTAGACAGGTATGCTGGTGGGCATCTGTGGTCCCAGCTACTTGGGAGGCTGAGATGGGAGGATTGCTTGAGCCTGGGAGGTGGAGATTGCAGTGAGCTGAGATGGCGCCACTGCACCCCAGCCTGGACAACAGAGATTCTGCATAAAGTGAAAGTTGAATGAAATAAGAAATAATCAGTCCTTGCACACAGTAAGAAGAATATTGTTAATGAAACATTTGTTTCAGTTTCATATACATATTAAAATGTATCACAAAAAAGAAACCTTCATCTCATCTGTTTTTAACATAGGAAATTTAATACAGGAAACTGGTTACACAAATGATGAAAAGTCTGAGAAACCAAACAGGGGAAGGTGAGGCAACCAGAGATTAGCAACAGCAGAAACCACTAATCCTTTTAGACCGAAGGGACAAAGAGAGGAGGCAGTGTGGCTAGATCTCAGAACTGGACTCATCTAATGAAGCTGAAACGACAGGAGGGCCTTTCTGGCTAGAACTGAAGCCAGGGAATAGACTTAGCCACTGTCACAAATGCACCTCACACAGAGAAAGACGAGGAGACTCATCCTAGCTTTTCCATTCTTCCCACTCTACAGCTCAGTGGCAGAGCCTTGTATCAGTAGGACCCAGCCAGGAATCACTTAACAACCTGACAGCCCCAGAAACACAGCCTGTGGGGGTCAGCATCCCCGTGACATTGCAGCAGAACAGGAATGGATTTGAGAGCAAACAGGCCAGGGGCTGCCACAGTTGTGAAGTAACATCTATTTCTGATTCAGGTTCAGGTTCTAAAATATTTAAAAGCCGTTACCTAAGACAACAAAGCTACCCTCTCAATTTTATGTGGTTCTCTCTATATATTGAAAGAATAAAATCACAATTTTGATCATTAGGGGAGAGCAAATTTTGCCCTCTTTGATGTTCTGATGGAGGCAGTTTGAACTAAAGAAGTCAGATGGGGAGACTAATCCACTTCTCTCATTAGTGGTTTTTTTTGTTTTGCTTTGTTTTGTTTTAAGACGGGGTTTCACCTTGTTGGTCATTAGTGGGTTTTTTGTTTTGTTTTGTTTTTCTTTTTTGTTTGTTTGTTGTTTTTTAAAGATGGGGTTTCACCGTGTTGGTCAGGCTGGTCTTGAACTCCTGACCTCAGGTGATCCACCTGCCTTGGCCTCCAAAGTGCTTGGATTACAGGTGTGAGCCACCACGCCCGGCCCTAGTGGTTTTTGTTTGTTTGTTTGTTATTTTTGAGATGGAGTCTTGCTCTGTCACCAGGCTGGAGTACAGTGGCACCATCTCTGCTCACTGCAACCTCTGTCTCCCTGGTTCAAGTGATTCTCCTGCCTCAGCCTCCCCAGTAGCTGGGACTACAGGCGACTGCCACCACATCCAGCTAATTTTTGTATTTTTAGTAGAGACAGGGTTTCACCATGTTGGCTAGGATGGTCTCCATCTCCTGACCTCGTGATCCACCTGCTTCAGCCTCCCAAAGTGCTGGGATTATAGGCGTGAGCCACTGTGCCCAGCCTGTTTTGTTTTATTTTAGAGACAAAGTCTCACTCTGTTACCTAGGCTGAAGTGCAGTGGCATGATCATGGCTTACTATAACCTCTTCTTTGGGTCAAATGATCCTCCCACTTCAGCCTCTCAAGTAGCTGGGACTAGAGGCATGCACCACCATGCTCAGCTAATTTTTAAATATTTTTTTGTAAAGATGGGGTCTTGCTATGTTGCTCTCCCAAATTGCTGGAATTATAGGTGTGAGCCACCATCCCTAGACCCTTTTTAGTTTTGGGATAGTCTTACAGAGGTCTCTTAGTAAAGAAGTTAAAACTTGTAGCAGATGCAGGTGAAACATAGGCTAGAGACAACAGAAGAGGAAAGAAGTATACAAGCAGCAAATATGTAAGCAAAGGAACCAAATGCTTCTCTCCTTTATTGTGTACAAGGAAAATCATAGTATGTGGTCAAAAATTGGCAACCTAAGTACCAAATTGCCTCTGTTGGCAGCTATATGTATGAGAATTCTACAAAATTGCCTGGATCCACAAGGACACCAGCGACCAAAATTCATTTACACCACCCTATTTCTGACTGATGGCTCTCTGTTCCTCTGGCTTTAAAACTCTGAACTTCAGTTACTTCAGATTTCTGATCCCATCCCAAGAAATGGCTCCCAAAGCTCCATCAGCTCTTCAGCCCTTCACCACCTCCCTGATTTGAGACCAAACCTAATGTTCGATCCCTTGTGCTTGGAAACATCCTAGCAACCAAAAGTCCCACTTTTGGACTTCTACCCTGTACCGACAGTGAACAAACAATGTACTTCAATGTGTTCATTTTCTCTCT
>NW_016107327.1:10716858-10719021 GCF_001604975.1 Cebus imitator | reverse complement strand
ACTTGGCCTCCCAAAGTGCTGGGATTACAGGTGTCCACCACCATGCCTGGCTAATTTTGGTATTTTAGTAGAGACGGGGTTTCACCCTGTTAGCCAGGCTGGTCTCGATCTCCTGAACGTGATCTGCCCACCTTGGCCTACCAAAGTGCTGGGATCACAGGCATGAGCCACCATGCCCGGCCTCTTTCAGTCGTCTTTGATATAATTCTGGCAATATCATTTTAAACACAACTGTATAATTATCAATAATTATTTTTAAAGGCAATGAATATTTGTTGGGTGAATGAGTGGGTGGAAGGATGGATGGATGGATGGATGGATGGATGGATGGATGGATGGAGGGATGAAGGCAATAGGAGTCTCAGTTCTACTTTTTTCAGCCAGGCTTAGGGGAAGTCCTGAAGCTATTATCGTGGCTCTTCGTTTAAAGACCACCAGAATGCCATTTCACTGCCATCTAGTGGTAGCATAGCCACATATAGGAAAAGAAATTGCAGAAAAACAAGCCTGAATGCAAAATGAAAGTGAACATCATAGCTGTTTCTCAGATTCTGGCTGCTTATAATTGCCTCTCCTCACTTGGCTATTTTTGATAGTAATAGCATTTCACCTTGATTGTTTAACACATGTACAAAGAGGCCGGGCACAGTGGCTCACGCCTGAAACCCCAGCACTTTGGGAGGCTGAGGTGGGTGGATACAAGGTCAAGAGATCAAGACCATCCTGGCCAACATGGTGAAACCCCACCTTTACTAAAAATACAAAAAATTAATGGGGTATGGTGGTATGCACCTGCAGTCCCAGCTACTCAGGAGGATGAGGCAGGAGGATAGCTTGAGGCAGAGGTTGAAGTGAACCAGGATCGCGCCACTGCACTCCAGCCTGGCAACAGGACGAGACTCTGTCTCAAAAAACAACAAACAAACAAACACATGCACAAAAAACACCAGCAGGATTATATACATAGATTTCACTAGCTGAGACACCATATGGCAGGTCAGTCACTCACTGGTACAATGATGCCAAAGTTCTGTGTGTCTTTTGAGGCAGTCAATGGGCCCATGGTTTTCCAAAGTGTGATAGCCAGCTGTTTTCAAAAGGAAGCATGATAACAATGTTATTCCTTCGATACTTCAGTTTTAATTTGATTACTCCTTTTAGAGAACATGCTTTTTTTCTCAGCAAATGGTAGTCTTTTCCTTTATATAATATTTTCCTGAATAAATGCTAAATGATAAATTAGTAGAACTCTTTATATCAGAACAAAATTATGCAAAAACAAATAAAATAGTTGCAAATTTTAGGCAACCAGGAGTATAAGATGAGGACTGCATGTAACAATAAAACTGTTTTATTAATAATAAACTGTAATTAAGTTATCTTGGCTGAAGGGAGTTGAGATTGAGTCAGGCTGGCCGAGAGATTTTGAAACATCTGCTTAAAGGACTTTATGTTTGTTTTTCTTTTTTCCCATTATCATCTTATCTTTATCTTAAAACCTTGGGATTTCTGTTAGAACAAACACACCACAAATTTTTTTCTTGTAATACCACTTGGAAAGATAGTAGTGATATGTCAGATTCAGACAGGTTTTTATGCCCCAAGACATTTTACTACCGATACTCAGAATAGTTCATGAAAGGACTCCATGTAAACCCAAATCTAGAGATCTGGCTCAGAAAAGCAGTCACTATTTTCCCCAGAGATGCTAATTGTCTCTGGATCTTTGAAACAAAGCACCGCCTGCCCAGTGGTACCTAGGTAGATAAGCAGGCACAGAGGTCAGCAAACTATAAGCTGGTGACTGTGGGCAGACCCTTCTCAGCATCCTTAATCTCAAGAACAAAAAGCTCACCTGGAAAGCCAGGAGCATCGATTTGGCACTATCTGTTCACTAAAAGAACATCCCCGGGGCAAGCAGGGGCTCTGATAAACCCTTCAAAGTACTGTTCTCTAACTCCCAAATGCCTGTGCTGACCACTTCCTTCCAAACAGAGAAAGAGGGTTCAGTTCAGAGGACATTAAGTTTCCTTCGGCTCACAAAGCAGACAAGAAATCAGACTCACGGCCGGGCGCGGTGGCTCACGCCTGTAATCCCAGCACTTTGGGAGGCCGAGGCGGGTGGATCACGAGGTCAAGAGATCGAGACCATCCTGGTCAACA
>NW_016107327.1:10712778-10716688 GCF_001604975.1 Cebus imitator | reverse complement strand
AGTATAAAGAGGACATGACTGCTTCATTACAGATTATATCACACATATTCTTGTTTACTTATTTAACTTAATTGGTTTTTTTTTTTTTTTTTTTTGAGACGGAGTTTCGCTCTTGTTGCCCAGGCTGAAGTGCAATGGCACGATCTCAGCTTACCGCAACCTCTACCTCCTGGATTCAAGTGATTCTCCTGCCTCAGCCTACCAAATAGCTGGGATTACAGGCATGCGCCACCATGCCAAGCTAATTTTTTTGTACTTTTAGTAGAGATGGAGTTTCTCCGTGTTGGTCAGGCTGATCTCGAACTCATTTCAGGTGATCCACCTGCCTAGGCCTCCCAAAGTGCTGGGATTACAGGCGTGAGCCACAAGGCCCAGCTAGGAAATCACTCTTCTTGCCAAGCAGGCCCGGGGCCCACAAATAGTCATGGAAATCCGTATGTATTTCTGAGTTACATGCCTCCATCCATGTCAGGGAAGATTTGAATCAACCTCATCTAACTTTCTTCTTTAGAACTGTCTGCCTCATACTTTGTGGATGACTACTTTGGAAAGGTGGACCTTGGGTAAGACACTAAGCTCTCTGAGCCTCAGTTTTCTCACAGATAAAATGGGGATAATGGTATTTACCTCAGAGGGTCATTGTGAGGCAATACATGGCAAGCACTAAGCCTAGAATATAGAAAGCATTAAGTGAGCAGAAACTGTAGTTGTTGAGTGCTTCTATAGAGACAGAAGTGGAAGATTAGCAGGCTCATGAGAGGAGAAAGAAGAAACAAATACACAGTGCATGTCAACAGGATAGCACGTAGAGGATTTCTAGAAGCCATCTCAAAGACAAATTCAGGTTCCAAGAGGAAGAGGCAGTACAACACTGAGTTCTAAGAAGGATGAACAGATACATCAAAGACAATGCATGATTTGGAGGCATGAAAGTAAGCAGTGCCAAATTATTATTTTTTTAAAATCAACACTGTTGCATAAATTATTAAAAAAAAAAAAAGAAACTAAGCAGTGCCTTCACAATACTACACATCCAGAGGACACAAATGCAGTGTCATCTGTGGACACAGTCCTCCTGCTAACTTGATACAAGATCAGCCGTCCATCTGCAGGTGTCATAGCTTCCTCAACAGTTGTTCCCAAGTCAAAGAAAATACCAACCAAAAAAATTATAGATCTTTTATCTTTTGGGGGATTTTTAGTTGTCAATTTAGGTTTACATCATTTCTTTAAAGCAAAGTCACTAGTAGCTGAGGGTGGTGGCACATGCGGGTGGTACCAGCTAATCGGCAAGTGGAGGCGGAAGGATTGCTTGAGCAGCCCAGAAGTTTGAAGCTGCAGTGAGCTATGATCACACCACTCTATTCCACCCTGGGTGACAGACCGAGACCCCATGTCTTACATATATATATATATACATATATATATATACATATGTGTATATATATATACATATGTATATATATATATAAGCAAAAAGCAAAATTACTGCAATATATTAGTATAAAGAGGACATGACTGCTTCATTACAGATTATATCACACATATTCTTGTTTACTTATTTAACTTAATTGGTTTTTTTTTTTTTTTTTTGAGACAGAGCCTTGACCTGTTTCCCAGGCTGGAGTATAGTAGCACAATCTCAGCTCACTGCAACCTCTGCCTACTAGGTTCAAGTGATTCTCCTGCCTCAGCCTCCCCAGTAGCTGGGACTACAGGTACGCACCACCACACCTGGCTAATTTTTGTATTTTTAGTAGAGATGGGGTTTCATCATGTTGGTCACGCTGGTTTTGAACTCCTGAGGTCAAGTGAAAGCCTGCCTCAGCCTCCCAAAGTGTTGGGATTATTACCACTGCATCCAGCCAATATCACACATGTTCTGAGATGAAAACCAACATGGCTTTCTTGTCTGGGTTCCTGACTGCTCCTGACCTTTGAGTTCTTCCAGTTTCTTCTCACATGGAGCTCATGAAGTAATCATCTCATTCAATCTCTGCATTCTTCAAATTTTCCAAGATTTTTTCCAGTCTGCACTGATTTGGCTTCCTCAATCTTGTGCTCAGGTACAGTGAACTCCTCGAAATCCAGGTCCTTACAGGTTTCCACAGAGCAGATCCTGACATCACTAGTTCTATCCAAACAAGGAAAAAACATCAGTTCTGACAACTTCTCTAGTTCCTAGAGGCTCACTTGGAATCCAGTTAACTAGGATTGGAAGCCAATGGCTTCACTAGGTATAACAAAGGCCCCTAGTGGCATTAGTTCAGTAGAAACTGGGCATCTACAGGCCAGGATCACCTCATAAACATGTGAGGGGACTGCCACCCTGTTTTCACCAATCACCTGGTACCTCTTTTCTTTCCATTGCTTCTATCTGAGGTAAGGTCAAAGGCCCAGATACTACCCAAAATCTTCAAACCTCTCTGTTAGTTCTCAACAGAACATTTCTATTCTGTTCCAACATCCAGAATTATTACGAAATCCCAAGGCACAACAGTAGAAAGGTAAAAGGTTTCAGCCTTTACTTGAACATTTGTTATTTCCAGCTGGAGCTGTGTGTCCTCATGACTACCAGCTTCCAATATAGTCCTCACTGAAGGCCCTGAAGTTTGGAGGGATATTGGGATCAGGCTTAAATATACAATGTTTTCTGTCTGCATCACCTTGTCTCTGTTCCAGTTAAAGGGAATCCAAATTGTTCCAAGAGAGCCTTTTCTGCAGATTCATCCAGCTCCCTCACTGCCACCACTGCCTCAGTACCCTGACTCCAGAAGAACTGCAGGGCTGTGAGCCCACCTCCCATGGTGCCCACTATAGCTCTGGCCATGCAGCCACTCAAAACACACTAGGCACCTTTGAGGTGGGAAGTAATACTCCTGGCAGTTATCTGACCCAAAGTACCACATATTTGCTTTATTTATTTATTTATTGAGACAGAGTCTCGCTCTGTCACTCAGGCTGGAGTGCAGTGGCACTATCTCAGCTCACTGCAACCTCTGCCTCCCTGGTTCAAGCGATTCTCCTGTCTCAGCCTCCCAAATAGCTGGGATTATAGGTGCCTACCACCATGCCTGGCCAATTTTTGTATTTTTAGTAGAGATGGGGTTTCGCCACGTTGGTCAGGCTGGTTTCAAACTCCTGACCTCAGGTGATCTGCCAACTTGGCCTCCCAAAGTGCTGGGATTACAGGTGTGAGCCACTATGCCTGGCCACATGTTTGCTTTAAATGGAATGTCTGTTAAACATGTGACTAGGCGTATTTCCACCTTTGAATGGGGTCCAATAGTCCCGTGGAAAAGGAACTGAACTCTTTTCATGATTCGACATATTTGATGGACAGGTGTGGGGATGGGTGGAGGGAGGGACATGACCGGAGACGGATAATGAAGGCGAAAGTCCTTAGGGGAATCCACCTAAGAGCAGAAGTCTGGAGAGTGGGCCAGACTATATCAATGTGAGTGTTGGGAACGGTGATTCCAAGTAAAGAGTGAAGCTATTCTGGAATCACCTACAGTAACTGGTAGAGATGAAAAAACTGAATAAATAGACCAAGAAACCCATGTGGGATCCTCTTCTCTAAAAATCTGGCCATGAGAAGTGGGTTCTTGGCAATAACACCTGTAAAAATACAAAAGTTAGCCGGGTGTGGTGGCGCATGCCTATAATTCCAGCTACTTAGGAGGTTGAGGCAGGAGAATTGCTTGAACCCCAAGGTGGAGGTTGCAGTATGCCAAGATCACACCACTGGATTCCAGCCTGGGCAATGAGAACGAAATTCCATCTTGAAAAAAAAAAAAAAATGCCTTTCCATCTCTTTTTTTTTGAGACGGAGTTTCGCTCTTGTTACCCAGGCTGGAGTGCAATGGCGCGATCTCGGCTCACCGCAACCTCCGCCTCCTGGGTTCAG
>NW_016107327.1:10697173-10710898 GCF_001604975.1 Cebus imitator | reverse complement strand
CCCACCTCGGCCTCCCAAAGTGCCGAGATTACAGGCATGAGCCATCATACCCAGCCAAAATATTAATTTTTCAATTATTTACAGGTTAGTAGAAATGTAATTGAATTTTTTGTCTTGACCTTGTACTTTACAACCTTGTACTAATTCACTTATTTCACCTAGCACTCATTGGGCATTCGTTTTGATGTTTCTGTAGAAAGAATCATGTCATCTGTGAATTAAGACAATTTTACTTCTTTTCTATCTTTTAATTTTATTGTGTTCAAGGAACATACTCTGTAAAATGTCAATGTTTTGGAAATTTTGTGAGATGTGTTTTATGGCTTAACATGTGATTCATGTTAATGAATGTTCTAGATATACTTTAAAGGTGTTTTTCCATTTTTTTCTGGCATCCACTGTTTCTCAGGAAAAAAATTATCCATTACTCATCTCACCGTTCCTGTGTGTAATGTCCTTCTCCAGCTGCTTTCAGTATAATCTCTTTACTTCAGTTTTTGGTAGTTGTGCTATGATGTGTCTAGTTGTGATTTTCTTGTACTTACCTTGCTGGAATTTATTGAGCTTCTTGGATATGTAAGTAGATTATTTCCACCAAATTTGGGGAAATTTCAGCTGCTTTTTTCTTCAGCTGTTTTTTTGTTCCATTCTCTTTCCCTTCTCATTCTGGGACTGAAATTATACTTATATTAGACAATGATATGGGTAGGCTTTGTGTCCCCACCCAAACCTCATCTTGAATTATAATCCCCATAATCCCCACATTTCAAGGGAGAGACCAGGTAGAAATAATTGAATCATGGGGGTAATTTCCTCCATGCTGTTCTTCTGATAGTGAGTTCTCACAAGTCTGATGGTTTTATAAGTGTTTGGTAGGTCAACCTGCATCATTCTCTCTCCTGCTGCTTTGTGAAGAAGGTGCCTGCCTCCCCTTTGCCTTCCACCATGACTGTAAGTTTCCAGAGGCCTCTCCAGACATGCAGAGCTGTGAGTCAGTTAAACCTCCTCTTTCCTTTGTAAATTACCCAGTCTTGGAAAGTTCTGTATAGCAGTGTGAAAATAGACTAATGCAGATCATTTAAAATATTCCTCACATCACTGAGGCTCTGCTCATTGTTGTTAATCTTAGCTCCCTTTCATTTTCAGAATGCATAACTTCTAATGGTCCTTTTCCAAGTTCATGGACTGTAGTGGTCATGAGAATAACCAGGCCTGTAGCTACAGGAAGCATAATTGACTGATGGTCTGAGCTGCTACACTCTGAAATTCATCACTATGTTTGTGCTGAGGACACATTTCCAACAGGTTGCTCTCACTCAAACAGAGTATGGCAAAGGTTTTAAAGACCCCTCTAATGGCTGACTTTGGCTCAAGGACTCCCCAATGGCCTTGCTGAATTTTCCTTGGATGTCAAAGACAGTCTAGTAAGCTTCCACCTAACCTTCCTTTCCTCTCCCCTTCACTTCAGGACAGATTTAGAGGTTCTTACAGCCTTCCACAGTTCCCTTCCCCCACATTTTCTATAACAATAATTTCCCTGAATAAAAGCCTTTCATGTTTAATCCATTCTTAGTGTTTGCTCTGAGGAGAAATCTGAATAAAATAAGTTAAATCATGGGTGGATTGACAAAACACTCAGTGAGATGAGGCTCTGGGGTTCACTTACCCACTACTTGGCAGGCACATAGGATGCTATTCTGTTGGCAGGTGGAGAAAAGTGAGCCCCTGGAAAAAGATAGCACCTCCACTGTGGAATATTTCACTGGTGGTGAACTGAGAAACTGTATCAGTGGAGAGCAATGTTGTAAAAAGTAAGTTAACAGAGACTTTTGAGGCCAGGCACAGTGACTCACACCTGTAATCCCAGCACTTTGGGAGGCCGAGGCGGGTGGATCACTTGAGGCCAGGAGTCCAAGACCAGGCTGGCCAACATGGTGAATCCCTGCCTCTACTAAAAAATGTAAAAATTAGCTGATGGCGTGTACCTGTAATCCCAGCTACTCAGGAGGCTGAGGCAAAAGAATCACTTGAACCCGAAAGGTGGAGCTGGCAGTGAGCTGAGATAGGGCCACTACACTTCCGTTTGGGCGACAGAGTGAGTAAGACTCCATCTCAAAAACAAACAAACAGAAAATTAGAGACTTTTGAAAAATACGGGGGAGCAATGCCTACAAAGTCAGTGGAGTTGGCTGGTTATTGCTAAATTGCATTAATGTTCTGCAGAAGGATAATGAGGGATTGAAGACTATGAACAAAAATTTAGAGACAAGCCATAGACCCTCAGTTAAAGCTTACAAAGAAACCCTTATTTCTACAGGGGAATGGTAAGCCCAGCTAAGTGGCAGGCTGAAGATCTAAATTGTTAGAGTTGTAGAGCTCCAAAGACATTTGAATGCTCAACCAAGGCAGGATTGTTATGCGAAGGACAGAGGACTGGTGGACAAATCTGTGATCCAGTCAGATGGGATGAAGAGGAGGGATAGGATGAGTACCAACTGTGGCCCCAAGAGCAACTATGCTAACAGGGGCTATTGTTTATTACCCTAACTTCTCTCTTCTGAGTTTCCTCCTGGAAGAAAGGCCTGCAGGGGCCATAAAGGAGTTGCTCCTCACACCCATCTGGAAACATGACTTTGTGGAGCAAAAGTGGTCAATGGCAGCAGCCACCAGAATGTACCTCTCAGATCTCCAGCTTCAGGGACTATAATTGCTCACAGGCCACAGCTACTGCGCTCTGAAATCTATTGCTGCATTTGCATCTAGAGTACAGTTGACATGAACGACAGGGGCAGGGAGCTAAGGGAAGCCTGCTCCTGGAAGACACTGGGCTCCTCTGCTGGCTGGCTTTGACTCAAGCACTCTCTATTGTCTTTCCAAACCTCTCTTCTTCATTTGGGATCAGAGCTGCAATTACAATTGGATGGCTGTTCCAGTCTTCTCCAGCTCTCGCTCCATTTTCTCTCACAAGTGTTTCCACTAATAAAGTCTTTGCAGTTTTGATATGAAAAATGCTCAATATCACTAATCATCAGGGAAAGGCAAGTTAAAACCACAATGAGATACCACTTTACTTCTGCAAGAATGGCCGTAAGGTAAAAATTTTTTAAAAATAGATGTTGGCATAGATGTGGTGAAAGGGAACACGTTTACACTGCTAATGGGAATGTAAACTAGTACAACCACCGTGGAAAACAGTATGGGGATTCCTTAAAGAACTAAAAGTAGAACTACCATTTGATCCAGGCCAGGCACACCTGTAATCCCAGCACTTTGGGAGGCCATGGCAGGTACATCACTGAGGTCAGGAGTTCGAGACCAGCCTGACCAACATGGCAAAACCCCATGTCTACTAAAAATAAAAAATTAGCCGGGTGTGGTGGTGGGCACCTGTAGTTCCAGCTACTTGGGAGGATGAAGCAGGAGAATTGCTGGAACCCAGGAGGCAGAGGTTGCAGTAAGCCACGATTGTGCTACCACACTCAAACCTGGGTGACAGAGCAAGACTTTGTCTCAAAAACAAAAACAAAAACAAAAACAAAAACAAAAACATTTGATCCAGCAATCCCACTACTGGGTACATACTCAGAGGAAAAGAAGTCATTATATGAAAAGGACACTTGCAGATGCATGTTTATAGCATTTGCTATAAACAATTCGCAATTGCAAAAATATGGAACCAGCCTAAATGTCCGTCAACCAACAAGTGGATAAAATGTGAAATACTACTCAGCCATAAAAAGGAACAAAATAATGGCATTTGCAGCAACCTGGATGGAGTTGGAGACCATTATTCTAAGTGAAGTAACTCAGGAATGGAAAGTCAAATATTGTATGTTCTCACTTATATATGGGAGCTAAACTATGAGGACACAAAGGCATAAGAATTATATAATGGACTTTGGGGACTTGGAGGGAAGGAAGGAGGGAGTGAGGGGTAAAAGACTATACATTGGGTACAGTGTATGTGTTTGAGTGACAGGTGCACCAAAATCTCAGAATTACCGCTATAGAACATAAGTAACAAGAAAATCACCTGTTTCCCAAAAACTATTGAAATTAAAAAAAAAAAAATCCCTGCACATTTGATTCCTTCTTGGTGTCTACTTCTCAGAAAACTCAGATTAACAATACTGATCCTTTCTTCTGCTATCCCCAATCACTATTAAGCCCAGCCAGTGAATGTTTTTATTTCATAAATTGTACTTTTTAGTTATTGAATATGTATTTGTCTCTTTTTTACAGTTTCCATTTAGCTGTTGACATTTCCCATCTATTATTCAATAATGATTGTGGTACTTTCTTTTCATCAGTACTCTAGTGGAGGAAAAACAGCCTAATTTATTATGTAAACAAGCAAACTTTTTATCTAAAATACAACTGGAAAGGGGCAAAGATGTCAAATGTCCTTGACTTTAAGATCTTCCAGATTTAGGCCGGGTGCAGTGGCTCACGCCTGTAATCCTAGCACATGGGAGGCTGAGGCAGGCAGATTGCTGACTCAGGAGTTGCCTGTAATCCCAGCTACTCAGGAGGCTGAGGCAGGAGAATTGCTTGAACCCAGGAGGTGGAGGTTGTAGTGAGCTGAGATTGTGACACTGTACTCCAGCCTGGGCAACAGAGCAAGACCCAATCAAAAAAAAAAAAAAAAAAAAATTCCAGATTTAAATTTTTTCTTTAATTCTAAGGAAATACTATTAAGTATAATAGTCACATCTCATCTTAATTGACTAGGAATTTATGTCGCAATGTTTTAGAAAGGATGCCATCTTTTCTGTGATAAAAAATTATCAAGTTGTTGTACTAAAGTTATATATATCAGTTCACATTAGGGGAAGCTGGATGAAGAATATGAGCAACTCTCTGAACTATTTTGCCACTTTAGTTCCTATCCTTTGCTAAAAGGGTTCTGACTAATATAGTTAATAAATATAAAATGTATTCATTGAATATTTGTATAGATAGACCTCAACAAGGGACTTCTGAAACACTGATCCTCATCAGTGAATTATAATTTGAGATTAAAGAAATTATCTCCTTTCTTTCTAATATATTCTGAACAAATCCAACTTCAAATTATTATTATTATTTTTTTTCTGAGACAGAGTCTCACTCTGTCACCAGGCTGGAGTGCAGTGGGGTGATCTTGGTTCACTGCCACCTCCGCCTCCTGGGTTCAAGCAATTCTCCTGCCTCAGTTTCCTGAGTAGCTGGGACTACAGGCACATGTCACTATACCCATCTAATTTTTGTATTTTTAGTAGAGACAGGGTTTTTCCATGTTGGCTAGGATGGTCTTGATCTCTTGACCTCATGATCCGCCTGCCTTGGCCTCCCAAAGTGCTGGGATTACAGGCATGACAAATTATTCTTTTAAACTAGGCATTAGTAATGCCTTTTCTATCCATGCTTTTGTTTTATACTATGTATTTCCTGGGTAATCTTGTTCACATTGTTTCAGCAACCACCTCTGCACTGATGAAAGTAAATTTGTATCTTCCACTTCACCCTCTCCTCAAAGCTTCAAGAAATAGATATTCAATTGACTGTTAGCATCAATACATCACTATTTCTCCAGGTTAACTCAAGGTTAACTTGTCAACATGAAATTAATCATCTTTCCCACTAACTTTACTCTTTTAAATAGAATGTTAAAATATTATTTGATAAATAAAATATTAATTGATAAAAATATAAACTGCCTGAATTCTAAAAGGAGGTGACATCCAGCCATCAAATCTAATTATTTATTTTTTCTTCCAATTATCTGAGTCATCCTTTTTTCCTCCTTACCACTACCATCATCTACTATAATAACATCCTACTTTTAGTCTGAATTCCCATCTCCATACATTCCCCCACAAGCTGCCAGGGTTGTATCTGAAGTACAAGGCTGTCTCTCTGCTTTCTATTTTTATCTTTATTTATTTATTTTTTTAGAGACAGGGTCTTACTCTGTCACCAAAGCTGAATTGCAGTGACATGACCATAGCACACTGCAGCCTCAAGCTTCTGGGCTCAAGCCATCCTCCTGCCTCAACTTCCTAAGTAGCTACTACTACAGGGGTGGGCCACCATACAATGCTGTCTCCTGAGTGGCTTCCCATTACATAGAAATTACAAACTCTCTTTGATCTCAGTTTTGCTCCCATCTCAGTCCTCCCTTCCAGGCACTCACTCCCCCCTGCTTTGTCTCAAGCAGTTAAACTTGCCCACAATATCGTGTTGTTCCTTGATTTCCCAACCTGACTCAGGTCTTAGACATCAGTGCTCTTCCTACCCTTGTCACCTGTGACTATCCCTCCTTTATCGGCTCAGGAGGTACCTACTTCAGAAAGCGACCCCCTAATTTCTAAATCCATATCTGGTGCCCCTCTCTGAGCTCTCAGAAATTATGTCCTTATTTTCAATTGCTGTGGCTATCACAGTGGTCTTTTTCCTTTGTCTCCCTCTCATTTGTTTTTCTGCTGTAATTGAGAAAATGGTAGTCCAAGTTGCAGATACTCATAACAAACACTAGACGTCACCCTTATCTTTTGTTTGAGCAAATGAGTTGCCACTAATACTACCTCTAAACTCCGCTTTTAAAATTGTTGTTTTCCTGGTTAACTCTTAGAGTTAAAAATAAAAGCGTTTCTGTCCTGAAGTTGTTTGTTTTAATGAAACCAAGTCTTTATATATGCAGGTTCAACAAGGAATGACTCAATCCCAAAACAAAAACTACTCAAATAAATTGGCTTAGCCCTGCTATCCCAACTAGTACTATTATCAAAACAAATGTATTGATTTTCAAAAGCATATAATGAGTTGTATTTTGGGGGTAAAAAATGGAAATTGGTGAAGGGACTGAAAAATTTCTCTTTTAAAGCTTTTTCTAATCTTTTATAAAAGATAAACTCTTACCCTTTGCAATATGAATTAGTAAATATTTTATGATCTATTATGATTATCTATAGAGCTATCTAAGTGTTAAATAGTTTAAAAGAGGTCTGAAGATTACACCAAAACAACACTATACCAAGGAAAAAAATTTAGAGCATGTTTTCAAAAGCAAAACTTGATAGTGCTTTAATTATTTTAAATTTTTTAAATTTTTTTTTAATACACAAAAGGCTCATATCATGTTAACTTTTATTTTCCTTCTCAAATCTAACAATCTTCCAGTTTCCCAGCTCTGTAAATAGTTCCACTCCCTTCAATTATTCTAGTCTCAAACTTTGTGGTATTCCTAATTTTTCCTTTCCCTTCATATCTATAACCAAATCATTAGCGAAAAAAAATTGATTGGTTCTTCTTGCAAAATATATCTCTAACCTGTCCACTACTCTTATCTCCACTGCCACCACCCTGGTCCAAGTCACTGCCTCTCACCTACCACAAGAATTTTCTTTTTTTCTTTTTTTGAGATAGAGTCTCTCTGTCATCAGGCTGGAATGCAGTGGCGCCATCTTGGTTCACTGCAGACTCTCACTCCCTGGTTCAAGGGATTCTCCTGCCTCAGCCTCCCAAGTAGCGGAGATTACAGGCATGCACCACCACACCCAGCTAATTTTTGTATTTTTAGTAGAGACAAGGTTTCACCATGTTGGCCAGGATGGTCTTGATCTCCTGACCTTGTGATCTGCCTCCCTCACCGTCCCAAAGTGCTGGGATTACAGGCTTGAGGCACCGCAGCTGGCCAATAATTTTCTTACCTGTCTCTTTGCCCAAGCTACCCAAGCCACTGTGAGCCCTCAGCTCTGGGAAAGAGGCCAACTCCATTCTAAATCTATTTTACATAGAACCCTTCAGGAACAACCTCAGTCAGGTAAAAACTCTTCAAATTTCAACTAATCTAAGAAAGTTCACATAGTAAAAAGAACCATGAGACACTTTAAGAATTGAACTGTAGGAACATTGCCTAGCCATCACAATCCTATCCTTCCAGAAAAGAGGATTTGATATTGCTTTCTATTACAGCAGATATTACTGACAATGTTCTTTTTCAATTGGATTCTAAATGATCAGAACTGCCCAAAAGGAGTTATTTGTATTAGTAAAAGAACAGTGAGTCTTGAAAGTATTTCTCCTGTGGTAATAATGCTTTTTGTTATACAGTGAATGCAGCTCCTGCAAATAATTAAAATTTTAATCTTGTTATTAAACAGTCTAGCCTCTTTGCAATTCATTTTGTTGGAGAACATTTATTGGACAAGCCTGCCCTTCCCCGAAGATTTACACGGATTATGTGAGAAATGGAGCAACATCTTATTCCTTTCATTAAAGAGGGGTAATTTCTCCCATAAAATTTACTGGTATGGTATAGGGAAAGTCAATCTATTAAATCTTCCTGGAAATTTATTTTTAGCTCTATTCAGCAGATCAATCTCCAGGCAGCCTGAGCCTAGACAATTTTTCTTTGTCTTCTGATCTAACAGAGAAACTGAGAATCACATTTTAAGGGATTGGAATAAAGTGTTCCTATCATCTGCTTTTTTTTTTTTTTTTTTTTTTTTTCTCTCTTGGTCTTTTTTTTTTTTTTTTTTTTCACCATGTATTTTGATTCAATATATTCCTGCATCCTCAGTTTAGCACAGGGAAGGAACATTATAAATACATGTAACTATCTGAAAATAATATTTAGGCACCCCTTTTAATGCACAGAAGTTATTGCTTCTAAATTCGAGTTAATTTGTTTTCTAATATAGTTTGTGTAAAACTATTAAAAATTTTTAAATTTCTTATTCCAAGAATATTTTTTCCAAGACTGAAAAGAGGAGATAGGGAACGACTGTCCAGATTATGGTAGCCAACATTATATATAGGAGTCATGCCTTAGATATTGCTTCCTTAACATATTTTTAAAAACATTAATTACCATTTATTGAATATATTTCTATATGTCAGTGGCTGAGCTGGGCACTTTCTGTGCTTTCCCATTTAACTTACTTAGTCTTCACATCAACCCTATCAAATAGGTGTTGCCTCTTGTTTTACGGCTGAGGAAACTGAGGTCAGTAATGTTAAGTAACTACCCAAAGCCACACAACCAGTATGTGACACTGCAGGGCTCAAGCGCCAGTTCCTATATTTGTTTATTTGTTTTTAACCAAGCTACGCTTCCTTTGATGCTTGCTGCTTCTGGCAAATGTTCTCAAGTAGATACTCATAAGAATAACTTAACAAGCTTCAAGTGTTTGGGAGATTTGGAATCTTTGATATTTTCTATCATGTTCAATGAACTAGTCTAAAATGCACTCCAACATGGAGACTCATCTGAGCCAAGTGGACTTTAGAAAGTACTTGCTGGATTGTCTTTAAAACTGCATCCTCAAACTTATAAACCATTTCTCAAAATTCACGAGATAAATTTGGTACCCCTTTTAGTAATAAAAAAAAGTCCAAACTAATATCTATATAGTAATATAAAAGTCCATACAATTACATATAGAGAGTATATCTATTATCTATGTTTTGTGGTCATGATGGTTGATACAAAAGCCACAATCTTGTATGGCATTTGATTTTGTTGTGAAGTACATAAGAGACCTGTAGATCTCTAAGAACCCAAAAAAACCCCAAGTGCCGCTAATCCTCTGCTCACACTACCAGGGAAAATAATGAAAGGCTGACGGACGTGCCTTACAAGCAGCACCTTGGGACACCAACATAGACTAGGTGCTAGAGAAGAGATGACTACAAGCGAAGTAAGTGGAACATCTGTTAAGACCCAAAAAGGTGCTGCACTGATTTATGATCAGGCTAGTTTGACTGTAGTTATTATCTTTTTCTTTTTTTTTTTTTTGAGGTGGAGTCTTGCTCTGTTGCCCAGGCTGGGGTGCAGTGGCATAATCTCAGCTCACTGCAACCTCTGCCTCCAGGGTTCAAGTGATTCTCCTGCCTCAGCCTTCCTAAGTAGCTGGGATTACAGGCATGCACCATCACGCCCAGCTAATTTTTATATTTTTAGTAGAGATGGGGTTTCACCATGCTGGCCAGCCTGGTCTCGACCTCCTAACCTCAGGTGATCTACCTGCTTCAGCCTCCCAAAGTGCTGAGATTACAGGTGTGAGCCACTATGCCCACCATATCTTTTTTTTTTTTTTTTTTTTAAACGGAGTTTCGCTCTTGTTACCCAGGCTGGAGTGCAATGGCGCGATCTCGGCTCACCGCAACCTCCGCCTCCCGAGTTCAGGCAATTCTCCTGCCCCAGCCTCCTGAGTCGCTGGGATTACAGGCACGCGCCACCATGCCCAGCTAATTATTTGTATTTTTAGTAGAGACGGGGTTTCACCATGTTGACCAGGATGGTCTCGATCTCTTGACCTCGTGATCCACCCGCCTCGGCCTCCCACAGTGCTGGGATTACAGGCTTGAGCCACCGCGCCCGGCCTTTTTTTTTTTTTTTTAAAGAAACACAAGCATAAATTTAACTAGCAATAGTTAATTGATTATTTTAGATATAGGACTTTCCTCATACTTTGTTATTCTTTAGGAGGTTTGCTTTAAGAAATGTTGGATATTAGATGAAAATTTCACTGACGACAGAAAATATTGTCTATTTAAACTATAGCTAGGACGGGCATGGTGGCTCACGCCTGTAATCCCAGCACTTTGGGAGGCTGAGGCAGGCAGATCATGAAGTCAGGAGTTTCAAGACCAGACTGGCCAACATGGTGAAGCCCCATCTCTACTAAAAAAATGCAAAAATTAGCTGGGCATGGTGGCTCCTGCCTGTAATCCCAGCTACTTGGGAGACTGAGGTAGGAGAATTGCTTGAACTGGGACGCAGGAGGTGGAGGTTGTAATGAGCTGAGATTGCGCCACTGCACTCCAGCCTGGGCTACAGAGCGAGACTCCACCTCAAAAAAAAAAAAAAAATTTAAAAATTTAAACTATAGCCAGAATATAGACATATATAACTTATTTTTCATCACTATTTTACCCCAGGGGAAAATGTTAAAATTAAATTTAGGTTTGATCACTAGATATACCTTTTCTTCCTCACTGTATTTTGATCCTGAAATAGGTTGTGATATTCACTTATAACAGAGACAAAAATACTTCGAAACTATATGCCATACAAATTAAAGGAAAATTATTTTTGTTCTGATATGAGAACTTAAATTTAGAATTTTAAATTATGCATTCTAAAGGCAAGGTCTAAAGAACTTCTAGTATTTGACACTTCTATTGAGAGCAAATTTAAAACACCTAAAACCATCAAAGTAAGAACTGAAAAACACAAAACTTTGAAGAAGTTAGAGAATTTTAGAGGGGAAAATGTATAGGCTTAAAAATAATAGCTGGAACGTTTTTAAAGCTGTTAAATGAGGATTTAGATTTCCCTTCCTCCCTGACCAAGCATGGCAGTGCTATTAAGGGAAGTAACACCTATTTAAAGGATGTTAAGAAAGTAAAATTTTGTTTTGCTTCACACCAATAATCTAACATTGTAGCATGAAGTAGGTCAGGTAACACCTTTTGTAATTACAGTGGCAGATGCTGGTCAGTATAGAGTTCCAAGAGAGTTCCAGGCTCTGGGCTTAAAATCTTGGCTTTTCTTTGATATGGAGGGCTAGAGATTCCTCCACCCCTTTCCAACACCTTTCCTCACCACACCTCTGCAAAAATTTGGGTTCGGCAAAAATCCATCAAATATCTTTCAATCTCATATTTCTTTATAGCCTATTTATCTTCTTTTATAATATTAGTTTTCTTAAGACATTTTCTCTTTTAGTCTTCTGTTTTTCAATACTTTTATCCAAAATCTTATTGTATAGTAGTTATAGAATACATCTTTTGTTTTTTAAAAATGTCATTTTTCATGCATATTGTAATAGCTCTGCCATCATACCCTATTAAACTTTATATATAGTTCAGTCTCAGTCATCATTTTCAAACCTTATTTAGTCAACACTTAGGTAATTCTTAAAAGTGTTTTTACTTATCTTTCTTATGTCTTTATATTTTGCCTTCTCAATGTATGTGGTCTTTACTGTTTAAAATTTGTTGTTGTCGCTACTGTTTTATTTGCAAACAGTCTCAGCCCACATTTAAGTAATTTTTACAAATGGCAGCCAGCAAGCGATCTGAACCAGAGTAGCACTTTTTTTTTTTTTTTGAAACGGAGCCTCGCTCTGTCGCCCAGGCTGGAGTGCAGTGGCACAATCTCGGCTCACTGCAACCTCTGCCCCCTGGGTTCAAGTAATTCTCCTGACTCACCCTACTGAGTAGCTGGGACTACAGGGATGTGAAATCACGCCCTGCTAGTTTTTTCTATTTTTAGTAGAGACGGGGTTTCACTATGTTAGCCAGGATGGTCTCGATTTCCTGACCTTGTGATCCACCTGCCTGGGCCTCCCAAAGTGCTGGGATTACTAGCTTAAACCACCTTGCCCAGGCTGAACGGCCGAGGCTACCTGAGACTGGCCCCAACCCCCTAGTTCGGGCTTGATCATGTGACCCAGGCTGAATTAACTAGAAGTGTTGTGATTGGTTCAGGGGCGAGCATGTGATTCTATCCAGGCCAATGAGAGTCAACCTTTGGTCTTTTTTCTGGAACGATGGTTAGTCTTTCTCCCGAGTTTACTAAGCTGTTCAGAATTAAGTTCTGAGTTGCTGCTGACCAGCTTTGCTAATACTTGGGAAGACTGCCTGATCTCATTTTCTCAGAGGAAAGCAGAGATGGAAAAAGACTGCTTTAAAGGACAAGAATCTGAATGAGGGTAAAGGTTACGGGGCGGAGTGGGGTGGGGGCGGGAATTCCAGGTAGGAAAGGCCTGAAAGCAAAACAGTGAGGTGCAAATTTGCAAGTTGAGGATAGGGGCAGTAAAGAGACAGCCAGGATGGAGTGGAGGTGTGGTGTTAGACGTCATTGAAGGCAAGAGTGCACAGGTGAATGGGACCCAGTCTTGGAGGCCTTGAATGTCAAGCAGAAAATACGTAGCTTTGTGGGGGCAGGCATTAAGGAATCACTATATAAATTTGAGTGGGTGATTAAATATTAAATAGGAACATTAATCTGACAGTGTTGTAAATGATAGGTAGAATGGGAATATGGAAGAAACTGGTCAGTGTGACCAGCTGTATAATCTCTGTAGTGATTAAATGTAATTGATTTTGCCAATTTATTATTATTTCTTAATTTATTTAAAAATAGTTTGGAGCCAGGCGCAGTGGCTCACGCCTGTAATCCTAGCACTTTGGGAGGCTGAGGTGGGCAGATCATCGAGGTCAGGAGTTCGAGACCAACCTGGCCAACATGGTGAAACCCCGTCTCTACTAAAAATACAAAATGCAAAAATTAGCTGGGCGTAGTGGCGCATGCTTGTAATCCCAGCTACTCAGGAGGCTGAGGCAGGAGAATCGCTTGAACTCGGGAGGCAGAGGTTGCAGTGAGCCGAGATTGTGCCACTGCTCTCCAGCCTAGGCAACAAGAGTGAAACTCCGTCTCAAAAATAAATAAATAAATAAATAAATAAATAATAAAAATAGATAAATAAAAATAGTTTTGCTCACCGGATGCGTTGCTCAGGTATGTAATCCCAAAACTTTGGGAGGCCAAAGTGAAGGGATCACTTGAGGTCAAGAGTTCAAGACCAGCCTGGCCAACATGGTGAAACCCCGTCTCTATGAAAAATACAGCAATTAGCCCGGCGTGGGGGTGGGAGGCTGTAATCCCAGCTACTTGGGTAGCTGAGGCAGAAGAATCACCTGAACCTGGGAGGCGGAGGTCGTAGTGAGCCT
>NW_016107327.1:10692485-10697081 GCF_001604975.1 Cebus imitator | reverse complement strand
AGAATGAGAAAATGAAAAGTAAAACAGAGTTCTTTTTGAAGTCCTTAGTTAACAATATGGCAACCAACTGAAATGAAATATAATGTTAGAAAGTAAGATTACATCAAGCATTTGTACCAAGATCAGAATGTTCTAAGGCTTATTAACCAGTTGGCTTTAAAAAAAAAAAAAAAAAAGTAAGCTACAAATCAATGTGATTTACTTGGCTCCTGGCCTCCTTATAATCAGCCAATTAAAGCCACAGTCCCCATTAAGAATTTCCAACAGGAGTAATGCAGAAGTAAATAGATGAATTATGAAAAGTAGGTTTAACTATTGTCTCAGAAATATCTCCTATCGTTCCCTGCCCTCCTGTTTCTACCAACCCTTTTCAAGTTCAGACTCTCATACTTCTGCCCAGGATTATTGAATTAGGTTCTTTCTCATTTTCTTGCCTTTTTTTCCTTTATTCAATCCAATTTATATATTACTCCCAAATGATCTTCTTAAATTACAGCTAAGATCATATCAATTCCCTTTTCCAAATACCTGACAATTTTCCATTGGGTTCCAAAAGCTTTAATGTGGTATTCAAGGTCATTCAGAGGTTTGTCCTCAACTTCCCTCCCTGGCCTTGTTTCTCAGTACGTCCTGCTTTTACTACATCAGATGAAATCAGACCATACTTTCCTTACTAGACAAGAGAAATACTTTTATCCCTGCAGCCTGTAACCTCTCTCTCCTCAGGGTTCCCATAGCTTTCGTTTTAATTTCTCAGAGCACATCACATTAACCATCACCCACAAGCTTGTCTTCTGCCAACTTGACAATAAGCAGTTTGAGGCACTGGATCTTGTTCATTTTGTATCCTCCACAGCACCAGTATAAATTTATTTACTTTCGCTTTTATCAAAATTTTACATGCCTATACTTGAAAGAACCAAATAGTTCTCAAGGCTTATTAGGAAAATAATATATATAAGCTATCACCTACTACTTCTCCTCTTGTCTAATAATTTTGATATTTGCTTCTATCTAAATAATACACTTATACTGCTATTTTATGATTTGTCAGTTTTAGACATTATGAATAAAACTACATGAAGACAAAGATTTAGACCTTCCCCCTCCCTGACATGTTCCTATAATGTACTTGCACTCTTACTCTCCTCCATCTTCCCAATACAGTTAAAATTTTTGTTATATCATTTTACTTTTTAATAATTATATAAATTACATAAGTATTCTATTATAAAATTATATAAATAAGATGGATCTAACAAAGATAAATATGGATCTAACTATACATACACATATCATGACTATGTAAATACTATTAACAGCTAAGCCATTAGGAAACTATGATTATTTTGCCTTTTCTGTATGACTCTTTATTTTCTTTAGGATTAATTATTGTGTAATGTCTTGTTTGCCTTGTTTATATATGAATATTTTTTCACTAAGCCAACCCCCAAATCTCCACTAATTGTCTAAATCTCTTAATACATTTACATGTATCAGATGTTTCATCAACTTAATCTTCTTAAGAAGCTTTCCCTGTGTTTTCTGGCTTGTTCCAATCTGGACCAATTCCCCTCTATCCTGATAGACAGGCATTTGTCTTGGGATATTTCTTCACCATCATTCTGAGAATTCTGTTGTCTTTTGTGTTATGTTGGGCCCTTTGTTTCCTGTTTCTTACACCTTGCTTGTTTGTAATTTACTCCTTTATATGAATAAAGCACATTCTCTGAGTTTCCTGAGAAAGAATATATGAAAAGTAAAGTTTTGAAGCCTTTTGTAATTGAGAATGTCTTTATTTGGCTCTCTAATTTGATTGATAGTTTAATTTGGTCTAGAATTATCACTTGGAAATAGTTTTTTTAATCAAAAATTTGCAGGTATTTCTTTGTTGTCTTCTACATTCCAGTCATTTCTAATGAGAATTAGAAATAAAATTAACCTATTCTGATTCTTGATCCTTTGCATATGACCTGCTTTTTCTAATAGCTTGTAGAATCCTCTCTTTATTCCTAATTTTAATACATTTCAAAATGATATGCTTTAGGGTCTTTTTTTTTGGGGGGACGGAATTTCTCTTTTTTTGCCCAGGCTGGAGTGTGATGGTATGATCTTGGCTCACTGCAACCTCTGCCTCCTGGGTTCAAGCAGTTCTCCTGCCTCAGCCTCCTGAATAGCTGGGATTACAGGCATGCACCACCACGCCTAGTTATTCTTGTATTTTTAGTAGAGATGGGGTTTCTGCATATTGATCAGGCTGGTCTCCAATTCCTAACCTAGGTGATCTGCACACCTCAGCCTCCCAAAGCGCTGGGATTACAGGTGTGAGCCACTGAGCCCAGCTGGAGTGAATCTATTTTTATTGATAGTGTCGGGTATTTTCAATTGAAAATGTGTGTCCTTCATTTCTAGAAAATTTTCTTGAATAATTTCTTTGATAATTTTTTTCCTTTCATTTCTCTGTCTAGAACATCTACTAGTTGTATGTTGGATCTCTAGGACGGATCCTCTAATTTTCCTAACTCTTCTATTCAATTTTCCATTTCAATTTTTTTTGTTACCCTACTTCCTGGAAGAGTTTTTCAATTTTATTTTCCAGTGTTTCTACTTATATTTTTCTTTATATGAACACATTTTTAATTTGCAAGAACTGTATTTACATGATTCTGTTCTTCTATATATTCAATAGCATCTCTCATCTCTCTAAATATATTGATTTATTATTAGACATTTTCTCTTTCCAGGTGATATGGTTTAGCTCTGGGTCTCCACCCAAATCTCATTTTGAATTGTAATCCCCACATGTCAAGGGAGGTCTCTGGTGGGAGGCAATTGGATCATGGGGGTGGTTCCAACATGCTGTTCTTGTGATAGCGAGTTCTCACAAGATCTGATGTTTTTATAAGAGTTTGACATTTCTTCCTTCACACATGCTCTTTTGTTTGCCACTATGTAAGACATACCTACTTCTGCCCCTTTGCCATGATTGTAAGTTTCCTGAGGCCTCCCTGGCCATGCAGAACTGTGAGTCAATTAAACCTTTTTTCTTTACACATTACCCAGTCTCAGTATCTTTATAGCAGTGTGAAAACAGACTAATAACACCATGAATAGTTCTGTTTTCTTCACATTTCTTTTTCCACTTTGTTTTGGTTTTTACCTTTTGTACCAGAGACTTTTCTTCAGTATTCGGTGGTCCTTGCTTATAAGTTCACATTCAAAAGAGGGACACTAAGAAGCTGACAGAAATCTTTGAGCACATAGGTAGGGCTTTAAAATACAGGATAATCTGGCTGGATCAATTATTTGGGGAATCCCTTTATCTGTACCTTTAGGTGTTTCCCCCTTGGAGGGTTAACTTTCCTCAGAGAAGATCTTCCAGTCACCTTCCTGGAGATTAATATCTAGATGTAGTGCCCTGTGAGCTTAAAAGGGGAAGATGGCTTACAGGATTCAGCACAAAATTTACAAATATTCACTTAATACTTCTGCTTTAGACTAATACCCCAACTACAGGTGTGCCTGTTGTGCTCACAGCCCAGGAACCTCTATTTCACCTTTAAAGAATAAACCTCCATTCTTTTGTGAGGTAAAAGACAGTCATCCAGCTTTGTGGAATTGAAGAGGAGATCTGTGAATTAAACTACTTCATAGTTCTGACTTAGCCTTCTATTTTGAGTCCCAACTTCCAACTATACCTGATGCCACCAATTCCTAAGTCTTTGGAAAATCCTTGTATGGGTTTGCTTCCAGGAAGTTTAAACATTAGCTTTCTCAAATCTGCTAGATCTGTTGTCATATATCCATCTCTTTGCAGCTTCCAGAGTTTTGTTCCTGTTGTCTCCTTTCTGGTCCTTTATGTCCTTTATATCCCTATGGATTTCTGTCTTTTAAAAAATACCAGGGCTGGTCGGGTGCGGTGGCTCACGCCTCTAATCCCAGCACTTTGAGAGGCCGAGGCGGGCGGATCATGAGTTCAGGAGTTCAAGACCAGCCTTGCCAACATGGTGAAACCTCGTCTGTACTAAAAATAGAAAAATTAGCTGGGCATGGTGGTGCATTGCCTGTAATCTTAGCTACTCGGGAGGCTGAGGCAGGAGAATTGCTTGAACTGAGACCGGGGAGGCAGATGTTGCAGCGAGTCGAGATCACGCCACTGTAGTCCATTCTGGGCTACAGAGTGAGACTCTATCTCAAAAAAACAAAAACAAAAACGGGGCTGGGTGTGATGGCTCATGCCTGTAATCCCAGCACTTTGGGAGGCTGAGGCAGGTGGATGGCTTGAACTCAGGAGTTTGAGACCACCCTGGACAACATGGTGAAACCTTGTCTCTACTAAAAATAGAAAAATTAGGACCGGGCATGGTAGCGCATGCCTGTAATCCCAGCTACTCAGAAAGCTGAGGCAGGAGAATCACTTGAACCTGAGAGAGGGAAGTTGCAGTGAGCCAAGATCACACCACTGCACTCCAGCCTGGGCAATAGAGCAAGACTCTGTCTCAAAAAAAAAAAAAAAAAAAAAAACTAGTAAAAAAAAAAAAAAAAAAAAAAAAAAAAAAATTAGCCAGGTATGTTGTTGCGTGCTTGTGGTCCCAT
>NW_016107327.1:10691117-10692474 GCF_001604975.1 Cebus imitator | reverse complement strand
AGAGCAAGACTCTGTCTCAAAAAAAAAAAAAAAAAAAAAAAAAATTAGCCAGGTATGTTGTTGCGTGCTTGTGGTCCCATCTACTCGGGATGCTGAGGTTGGGGCATTGCTTCAACCCAGGAGGTGGAGTCCTTGCAGTGAGCCAAGATCTCGCCACTGCACTCCAGCCTGGGCAAGAGAGCAGGAGTCTATCTCAAAAAAACAAAAAACAAAAAATCCAGGCTGGGCATGGTGGCTTACGCCTGTAATCTCAGCACTTTGAGAGGCCAAGATGGGTGGATCACAAGGTCAGGAGTTCGAGACAAGCCTGGCCAGCATGGTGAAACCCCGCCTCTACTAAAAATACAAAAATTGGACATGCATGGTGGCATATCTATAGTTCTAGCTACTCAGGAGGCTGAGGTAGGAGAATCACTTGACCCCAGAGGCAGAGGTTGCAGTAAGCTGAGATTGTGCCACTGCACTCCAGCCTGTGTGACAGAGTGAGACTCCATTTCAAAAAAGAAAATCCCTTTATTATTATTTTAATAGAGTATCAGTAGGATGCAAAAATAAATGAATTAGTGGAATTTGTCATTTTCTTCCATAAGTTGACTGTTTTAGTCTTCTACAACTATATTATTTTATTTTTGCACACAACTAAATGTTGAATTTGCAGTTAAATTTCACTTAGTGACCATGCTTTAGTTTATGGTATAAAATAAACCACTGTACTCCAGCCTGGTGACAGAGCGAGACTCCGTCTCAAAAAAAAAAAAAAAAAGATAAAAATTAAATGTCATCACTGCTGAATATTTCAGCTTGCTATAATTTATAATTTATTTATAATATAAATAGATAAATATGATCTGGCTCTACTTACTTTACTAGCCTCATCTCACTCTGCTCTCCAGAGCATATTAGCTGCCTTTCTGTTCCTGCCGACTACCTCTAACTTTTACATACTTCAGGTCTCAGCCTAAATTGTCAATTCCTCATAAAATTTGTCACTGCCTTTCCAATGTAAACTGGACTTCTCTGATATCTGCTCTTATAGCTCTATGTTTTTCTCTGACAATTCATAGTATAAGTATAATCATGTTCTTTGTATGTCTGCCTCTGCTATCACTTTTAAACTCGACAGGCATCTTGATTATTTATACACTGTTTTATTCCCCAGCACCTAACACAGGGCCTAGCACATAGTAAACACTTTGTTTTCTTTTTAATCTGTTTATAACCTGCATTCTTCTAATTGATAACTCTAAACCTAATAAAACAAATTATTGACCTGAGCTTGCCAAATGGGTAAAATGGAAAATAGAGCAAATTTATTCATAGGCCACTAAGATAACCTTATCTTTTTTTTTTTTTTTTT
>NW_016107327.1:10688214-10691002 GCF_001604975.1 Cebus imitator | reverse complement strand
ATGGTGTTTTGCTCTTGTTGCCCAGGCTGGAGTGCAATGGCATGATCTCAGCTTACCGCAACCTCTGCCTCCTGGGTTCAAGCAATTCTCCTACCTCAGCCTCCCAAGTAGCTGGGATTACAGGCATGCACCACCACACCCAACTAATTTTGTATTTTTAGTAGAGATGGGGTTTTTCCATGTTGGTCAGGCTGGTCTGGAACTTCCAACCTCAGGTGATCCACCCACCTCATCTCCCAAAGTGCTGGGATTACAAGTGTGAGCCACCATGCCCAGCTAGATAACCATATCTTAACAGTAATTTTTAAAAGCAGTAGCCCAGTGATCAAAAGAGTGTTTGCTTATTATCTTTTCACCTTGTAGCAATCAAGAATTGGGGCATGTCAAATAATTAACACAATGACATGGCCTGAAACTGAAAAGGACAGCCTGCCTCTCCTTAAGTGTTTAATTCCTGTTGTATTTTCTTCATGAAGTCTTCTTTTATGACTGAAACGTCCAGTGACTTTTCCTCCTTCTCCAAATTTCTGTTACAGTTAAAGTCCAAGGCCCCAGAGTCAGCACTGGATCCTATATCCTGCCTTGTATTGTCCACAGCTGCTTTCAATGTTAGTCTTATCTCACCTTATTAGATTGTAAATCCCTAGAAGGGAGGAAACATACCTTGATACCTCTTCTAGAATCCCATGGCGCCTAAAGCAGTGCTCAGAAAATGATGTTTGCACAATGAGCCCTCATTGGGTTGTCTGTAGGCAAAAACAATCTGAACAGTTTGCAGACAATCCATATTGCAGTTTGTGGGTCATGGGTGTGTTTGAATCTTTTCAGCACAGGGCTTGCTCTCCAATTACTAGCAGCCTAGATTGTCAGCAACAAGGAGGAATAGGGAGTCTCCTTTCTTCCACTTCGACTTCTCTAAGGTCTTGTCATAAAACAAGCTAAAACAATCATTAGAACTGTTCCTACTCTGGGATTCACTTCTCTTTAAGGAACACTGTCAAAAAAGCAGCTGCTTTGTATTCTGGAGAATGTACCTAATTAATCAGAGACCAAACAAGTAGAAATAAATTCAGGCTTCCATTTTGTTATTGAGTAAAGCTCATGTGATCTCTGGAATGCTGCCTCAGATTTTGGGCAGGCCAGGGGCATGTTCTGCTGATTTGAGGAGCTCCTCACTGATCCGCTGGAATTTTGGTTGGATCAAGGAGCATCCTTGAACAATGGCAGCCTCCTTTACTGTAGACCCCTAGGAAAAACTGCCAAGAAGTAGTTGCTGGCCATATAAGCTGAGAGGGAGGGAGAGTACTGCACTGAAAACAGAAAAGAGGTGGATTGCTGGCTTCTTTCGTAATCCTTCACGCTGACCCTATTCCGTTCAATTGGTCATTTGTGAGCCTTTCAAAAGTGTTTCTTGAGACTATTATGTGCCTCAGGTGACTCTAAGGATAAGTAAGAATTCCTTCTAGCTTTCTAGGAGCTTGCAATCTACTCAGAAAGGTAAGAAATACACATGAGGCAGGTAGGTAACAATAGAAGACAGAATTTGATGACATTGATCAGAGAAGGGCAAAATCACTGTGAATGGGAGTTATCAGAGTTCTGTAGGGTAGTTCTCTACTGAACTTTGTAAGGGCTGTTTATGGTGATATTTTCATAGCTAGGTCATTAACAGTTAATTTACTCCCTTCCCCAAAATAGTTCAATTTACATCAGATGCTGAGTTCTTTGATTTACATAATCCCACTGAAGAGTCAAGGTGGCTCACATCTGTAATCCCAGCACTTTGGGAGGCCAAGGCAGGAGGATATTTAGAGCCTAGGTGTTCAAGACCAATTTGGTTAAGATGGCAAAACCCTGTCTCTACAAAAACTGCAAAAACTTAGCTGGGTGTGGTGGTATGTACCTGTAGTCCCAGCTACTCAGGAAGCTGAGGTGGATCGCTTGAGCCCAGGAGGTAGAGGCTGCAGTGAGCCATGATTGTGCCACTGCACTCCAGCCTGGGTGACAGAGTGAGACCCTGTCCCAAAAAATAAAAAATAGGCCGGGTGCAGTGGCTCATGCCTGTAAACCCAGCACTTTGGGAGGCGAAGGCAGGTGGATCATCTGAGGTCAGGAGTTCGAGAGCAGCCTGGCCAACATGGTGAAATCCTCTCTACTAAAAATACAAAAATGAGCTGGATGTGGTGTTGCATGCCTGTAATCCCAGCTACTTGGGAGGCCGAGGCAGGAGAATTACTACAGCCTGAGAGGCAAAGGTTAGTGGTGAGCCGAGATCATGCCACTGCACACCAGTCTGGGCGACAGAGTGAGACACTGTCTCTAAATAAATAAATAAATAACAATAACAATACTTTGTAGCTTACCTACGAAGTTGTCTAAGTAAATAATGGACTGTTTTGTTAAGCAGATCAGTTTATCCCTGTGTCTTCTCTTTTTATAAAAATGAGGGCATCAGTCTACAGCACTGTTTCCCAAAGAGATTCTACAAAATGTTAATAGCTATTATAATTAAAAAAAAATAATAAAAAGGAGGACCAGGCACGGTGGCTCACGCCTGTAATCCCAGCACTTTGGGAGGCTAAAGCAGGCAGATCACTTGACATCAGGAGTTCCAGACCAGCCTGACCAACATGGAGAAGCCCCATCTCTACTAAAATTCAAAAGTAGCCGAGCTTGGTGGCACATGCCTGTAATCTCAGCTACTTGGGAGGTTGAGGGAGGAGAATTGCTTGAACCTGGGAGGCAGAGGTTGCAGATCGCACCATTGCACTCCAGTCTGGGGAACAAG
>NW_016107327.1:10683609-10686947 GCF_001604975.1 Cebus imitator | reverse complement strand
TAATCCCAGCACTTTTGGAAGGCCAAGGTGGATGGATCACAAGGTCAGCAGTTTGAGACCAGGCTGGCCAACATGGTGAAACCCCATCTCTGCTAAAAATACAAAAATTAGCCTGGTGTGATGGCACACACCTGTAATCCCAGCTACTTGGGAGGCTGAGGCAGGAGAATTGCTTGAACCCACAAGGTGGAGGTTGTAGTTGGCTAAGATCGCACCATTGCACTCCCGCCTCGGTGACGAGTGAAACTCCATCTCAAAAAAAGAGAATTATGTGATTTTTAAATGCATGTCAGACTTAGGGGACATGTTTGTTTTTCTCAAGTAATCTAAACCAGCTTGCAATTACTGGTAAATCTGTTTTATGCTAAAAGACTGAAATTGTGCCAAGTATATAACTGAAGTTAAATATTTTCTTGATATTAATTTTATAGTCTTTTGATTCTCTAGTGCTCTCACCAAAGATGCCACCTAGGAAACTACATTTTGTGCTTAAATTTGTCCATTAAAAAGACGCTGTTTGATAAGAGCCCATTTTCTGTGGTGGAAAATTACCTGATCAAAACAAGGTTAAACCTCAGAAAAGTCACCTCCTTAAATAAAGCCTGGAGCTTTATTTAATTATGATTTTACCACCTGATAACTATGGATTGCCTCTGACCCCCAAGAAAAGATGCCAAGTCAAGTTTGTTTGTTTGTTTCCAGAATCTGCAAACACTTACTTTTACATTTTAAAAAAAGTTACTCTGCCTTGAAATGTCAGCCTCTGGGGTTTTGTGAGACCCCTGCTGATTGACCCTACCCTTGACCTTAGCTCTAAAGCCCAACTCCATTCTGGCAGGCTGGTGTAGAGAATGTATTTATTTTAACAGTAGGGAGCCAGAATTCCAGGAATATGCTTTTAAAAAGCCTCAAGATCTATTTACCAGATCATCAGCTCCACAGGACTGGGAGGCCTCCACTAACACACAAAGTAGGTAGTAGTGGTTGGTGGCAGCCAAGGGCCCCAGGGGCTGGCTCAGCTCTAAACAACTGGACATAGGGAAGTGTGAAAGGACTTCTAGTAGGAGTGGTCTTTTTGATCATCAAGAAAAAAAGGAAAATAGACTATTTTAATAGTAGAGACCTTTCAGTAAAAAGGGGAAGTCCTTTAAGCTCCTCAGGTGATACTTATTAAAGCATGGAGGCAGTCTGAGGGCCAATTGTCCATTTTATCTGTCTGCCTCTATCCATCGATTCTCATTCTCTCTCATATATCCTGTTAATTTTACTGCAAGATTGTAAAGGATACGATACTATGGATCTTTGTTTTCTTAAAAGTGGTTTTTATTAGAATTGAGTAACGTGCCTGTTAAACATTTGTAAAATACTAAAAAGTACAAAAAGAAAAACATAAAAATTACTCATATGCTTGTGCTATAATTAAAAAAAGAAATTCTGTGTTGCTTGTGCTATAATTTAAAAAATTACTCATATGATGCTATCCAAACACAGCTACTGTTAATAATTTAGTAAATTTCCTTTAGTTTTTTTCTTGGGTAGGGCAGAGTCTTTTTTTACACATTTATAATAATTTTTGTATACAATTTTCTCAGATTTACTTAAATATTTTGAAGTATACAGAAGAGTTGATTACTGTGAACATCTGTATTTTCATTGCTTAGACTGTATCTAGATACAGTTAACATTTTTCTGTAAATGCTCTATCACATATCTCTCTATTCATCCTTCAATCCATCTTATTTTTAAACTTTTTTTTTTTTTTTTGCAACAGGGTCTGTCTCTAATTGCCAAGGCTGGAGGGCAGTGGTGCCATCTTGGCTCACCGCATCTTCTACCACCTGGGTTCAAGTCACCCTTCCACCTCAGCCTCTGGAGTAGCTGGGACTACAGGTGCATGTCACTATGCTTGGCTAATTTTTATATTTTTTGTAGAGACAGGGTTTCACCATGTTGCTCAAGCTGGTCTTGAACTTGTGAGCTCAAGTGATCTAGCCACCTCAGCCTCCCAAATACTGGAATTACAGGTATGAGAAACATGTCAAAATAGGTATATAGATATTCTTTTTAATTGCTATATTTCATGCAGTGAATTTTGATTTTCTTTTAAATTATTTCCCTGTGGCTGACTAATTGCTTGCTTCCTATTTTTTACTATTTACATAAACTTTATAGGAAGGATAAACTTCTAAAATTTAATAATAATTTCTGGCTATAGTAGAAAAGTAATACTGGAAAAACAGATAGAGACCATGTTGTGGAAGGTTTTGAGTATCAGGGAAATTACAGAAAATGTATAAATAGATACATTCTTGGAATCAGATAGACCATACACTTATTAGATAACTGACATTGGAAAAAATATTAAAAATCTCAGCCTGTTTCCTCACCTGTCACGTGGGGAGGCTATTATTTCTTGTCTTACAGGGTAATTGTAGGGATTAAATAACATATTTGCTACTTACTTAACAGAAGATTTTATCTGTACATAATAAATAGAAGATTTCCCAAAACAATGGTTTCATGTCAAAGTTCATAAAAAAAAATTATTGGAGGATTTTGAGTAGGAGAGAGATGTAGATCACACCTGATTTTAGGTGGCTTAATCTTGTAGAATTGTGCATGATGGATAAGAGTGAGAGAGAAAGGTTAAAAGGAGGTAGATTTGATTCAATTTAACAAATATCTACTGAGTATATATGAAATGTAAAGCACTGTGCTAGGTACCTTAGGATTATAAAGCAGAATGAGACAGCTGCCACAAAGATTTTAATTCAGTGGGTAATGCATAGTGTGAAAAAAGAGCTATAAAACCAAGCAGAATCCATCTACCCATTCATTATTTACCATCCATTCACCGATCCATCCATTTACTCATCCATCCATCCATCCATCCATCCATCAAATGTTGATTTGTTCCTATCCTATGTCAGTTACTGTTGTAGATGCTGAAGATATAGCATGAACAAATAGAATAAAGTCCTTGCCTTCATGTAGCATACATTCTAGTGGAAGAGGCAGACAATATGTAAATAAATACATAATAAAATATCACATGGTATAGTAATAAGTATCTTGAAAGAAAAAGCTATATAAAGGAATAAAGCCATGTGGACAATTGGAGCCTTACCTCATATCCTATTTTTAAAAATTAATTTCGGCTAGGCGTGGTGGCTCACGCCTGTAATCCCAGCACTTTGGGATGCTGAGATGGGTGGATCACTTGAGGTCAGGAGTTCGACACCAGCCTAGCCAACATGGAGAAACCCTGTCTCTATTAAAAATACAAAATTAGCCAGGTGTGGTGGCACATGCCTGTAATCCCAGGTACTCGGGAGGCT
>NW_016107327.1:10635119-10683539 GCF_001604975.1 Cebus imitator | reverse complement strand
AAAAAAAAAAAAAAAATTAATTTCAGCTGGAGTGATAATGTAAATGTGAAAGTAAAACCTTAAATTTGGCCAGACATGGTATCTCTCATTCCTGTAATCCCAGGACTTTGGGAGGCCAAGGTGGACAGATTGCTTGAGCCTGGAAGGTTGAGGCTGCAGAGCCGAGATGGTACCACTGCACTACAGCCTGAACAACAGAGCAAGACCTTGTCTCAAACAAACAAAAAACTTTTATGTTTTTTAGAAAACATAGGAGAATTATCTGTAAGACTTGAGAGTAGAGGACAATTTAAAAAATATAAACTATGAGAGGTAAAAGATTGATAAATAAAAGTTCATATTAAGAATGTCTGCTCAAGGACAGGATATAAAACGGGAAAAGTATTTTTTTCTTTTCTCTTCTTTTTATTTTATTTTATTTATTTATTTATTTTTTAGACAGGGTCTTGCTCTGTCACCAGGCTGGAGTGCAGTGTTGCAGTCATAGCTCATCTCCACCTCCTGGGTTCAAGCGATTCTCCCATCTCAGCCTCTTGAGTAGCTGGGACTACAGGAACCGTCACTATGCCTGGATTATTTTTTTAATTTTTTTACAGAGACAGGGTTTTGCCATGTTGCCCAGGCTGGTCTTAAACTTCCAAGCTCAAGAGATCCACCCACCTCAGCCTCCCAAAGTGCTGAGATTACAATCACTGTGCTCAGCCAGATAAAGCATTTTCAGCACACAATCTCTCCTCCCTCCCTCCCTCCCTCCCTCCCTCCCTCTCTCCCTCTCTCCCTCTTTCTGTCTCTCTCTCTCTCTCTCTCTCTCTCTCTCTCTCTCGCTTTCTTTATCTCTTGTCAATCAATCAATCAGTCTATCTTATGTCAAGGTACTGGCTTATATGACTGGGGGACTACCAAATCTGAAATCTGCAGGGCAGGCCAGCAGTTTGGAAACTCTTAGGCAGGAGCTAATACTGCTGTTGTGAGTCAGAATTTCTTCTTCTTAAGGGAAATCTCAGTTTTTCTCTTAAGGCCTTTTAGTTGGCTGGATAAGGCTCACCCACATAATCAAGGATAAGCTCCTTAAACTGATTGTAAGTCCTAACAATGTCTCCCAAATACTTTCACAGCAACATAAACAACATAAATACCTGGGTGCTCTAGCCTAGCTAAGTTGATACATAAACTCCCCATCACAGTCACAAAAATAAGTTATGACACACATTTGCCAAATGCTGTGAAAGCTGGAGGCCAGAGAGGGAGGGTGCTTAAAAGAGTTCACCAGGAGCATTCTCATACCCTAGGTGAGAATGTCAGTGACTTGATAACATATTCAGGATCCCCTTATCACAGTGTGGATTGGCCTCAGTAAAAGCAGGGAATACTGCTGTAGAGACCAAATTGTATCAAGTAGTCTCTGCTTATCTGTGGTTTTGCTTTCTGTGGTTTCAATTACCGATAGTCAACCATGGTCTGAAAATATTAAATGGAAAACTGCAGAAATAAACAATTCATACATTTTAAATTGCATGCTCTTCAGAGTAACGTGATGAAATCTCAGGCTATCCCACTCCATCCCACTAGGAAGATGAATCATCCTTTTGTTTAGCTGTCCATGCTGCACAGGAATACTTTGGAAATGTTGTGGGTTCAGTTCCATACTACTGCAATAAAGTGAATATCTCAATAAAGCAAGTCACACAAATTTTCCGGTTTCCCAGTTAAGTTTACATTATACTGTAATTTATTAAGTGTGCAATAGCATAACATCTTAAAAAAAAGGGTACATACTTTAATTAAAATATACTTTATTGCTAAAAAAAAAAAGGCAGCAATACTAATAATGCTAACAATCATCTGAGCCTTCAGCAAATCATCATCTTTTTGTTTTTTTGCTGGGGGAGGGTCTTGCCTTGATGTTGATGGCTGCTGAGTGATGAGGGTGCTGTTTGCTGAAGGTTGGGGGTCTGTAGCAATTTCTTTCTTCTTTTGAGACGGAGTTTAATTCCTGTCACCCAGGTTGGAATGCAATGGTACGATCTTGGCTCACTGCAACCTCTACCTCCCAGATTCAAGCAATTCTCCTGCCTCAGCCACCCAAGTAGTTGGGATTACAGCCGTGCACCACCATGCTCAGCTAATTTTTTTGTATTATTAGTAGAGACAGGGTTTCGCCATGTTGGCCAAGCTAGTTTTGAACTCCTGACCACAGGTGATCTACCTGCTTCAGCTTCCCAGAGTGCTGGGATTACAGGCATAAGCCACTGTGCCGTGCCTGGCCTGGCAATTTCTTTAAAATAAGACAACAGTGAAGTTTCCTACTTCTATTGACTCTTCCTTTCAAAAAGATTTATCTGTAGCATTTTATCCATAGCAGAACTTTCAGTATTGGAGTCAGTCCTCTCAAACTTTGAAACTGCTTTATGAATTAGCTTTATGGAATAATCCTTTGTTGTTGTTGTTGTTGTTTTTTAAGATGAAGTCTCACTGTGTCACTAAGGCTGGAGTGTCGTGGTGCAATCACATTTCACTGCAACCTTTGCCTCCTGGCTTCAAGCAATTCTCCTGCCTCAGCCTACTGAGTAGCTGAAATACAGGCATGTGCAGCCACGCCCAGTTAAGTTTTGTATTTTCAGTAGAGACGGGGTTTCACCATGTTGGCCAGGCTCCTCTCAAACACCTGTTCTCATCTGCCTGCCTCAGCCTTCTAAAGTCCTGGGATTATAGGTATGAGCCACCGCACCTAGCCCTTTGTTGTCTGAAAATTTCAACAATGTTCACAGCATCTGCACCAGGAGAGAGAGTCCATCTCAAGAAACCACTTTTTTTGCTAGTTCATCAAGCAAAAAAAATCCTCACCTGTTCAAGTTTTATGAGGAGATTGTAGAAATCCAGTCACATCTTTGAGCTCTGCTTCTACTTCTAGTTCTCTTGCTATTTCTACCACATTTGTAATTACTTTCTCAATTGAAGTCTTCAACCCTTCAAAGTTGTTCATGAGAGCTGGAATCAACCTCTTCCAAACTCCTGTTAATGTTGATATTTTTACTTCCTCTCATGATCACAAATGTTCTTAATGGCATCTAAATGGTGATTCCTTTTCAAAAAGTTTTCAAGTTACTTTGTTTAGATTCGCCAGAGGAATAACTACTGATGGCAGCTATAGCCTTAAAAAATGTGTTCTTTTATTTAAAAAATTGCATGCTCTACAGAGTAATGTGATGAAATCTCAGGCCATCCCTAAGTTATACTCCATCTCAAAAAAAAAAAAAAAGTTCCTTCTTTTTTTTGAGATGAAGTTACACTCCTGTCACCCAGGCTGGAGTGCAATGGCGTGGTCTCAGCTCACTGCAACCTCCGCCTCTTGGGTTCAGGCGATTCTCCTCAGCCTCCTGAGTAGCTGGGATTACAGGCATGCACCACCACACCTAGCAAATTTTGCATTTTCTTTTTTAGATGGAGTTCCACTTTTGTTGCCCAGTCTGGAATACAGTGGCGCAATCTTGGCTCACTGCAACCTCTGCCTCCCGGGTTCAAATGATTCTCCTGCCTTAGCCTCCTAAGTAGCTGGGATTACAGGCGCCTGCCACCACGCCCAACTAATTTTGTATTTTTAGTAGAGATGGGGTTTCATCATGTTGGCCAGGCTGGTCTCTAACTCCTGACTTCAGGTGATCTGCCTCCCTTGGCCTCCCAGAGTGCTGGGATTACAGACGTGAGCCACCCTGCCCAGCCTAATGTTGTATTTTTAGTAGAGAGTGTTTTATCATATTGGCCAGGCTAGTCTCGAACTCCTGACCTCAGGTGATCTGCCTGCCTCTACCTCCCAAAGTGCTGGGATTACAGACATGAGCCACCATGCCTGGCCAAAAAGTATGTTTCTTAAATAATCACATGAGGCTGGATGTGATGGCTCACACCTGTAATCCCAGCACTTTGGAAGGCCAAGGCAGGTGGATTACCTGGGATCAGGAGTTTGAGACCAGCCTGGCTAACATAGGAAACCCTGTCTCTACCAAAAATGTAAAAATTAGTTGGGCATGGTAGCAGGTGCCCATAATCCCAGCTACTTGGGAGGTTGAGGCAGGAGAATCACTTGAACCTGGGAGGTAGAGGTTGCCGTGAGCTGAGATTGCACCATTGTACTCCAGCCTGGACAACAAGAGCAAAACTCCATCTCAAAAAAATAAGAAATGAGCCGGGTGCAGTGGCTCACACCTGTAGTCCCAGCACTTTGGGAGGCTGAGGCAGATGGATCACCTGAGGTCAGGAGTTCGAGAACAACCTGGCCAACATAGTGAAACCCCTTCTCTACTAAACATACGAAAAAAAATTAGCTGGGTGTGATGATGTGTGCCTGTAATCCCAGCTACTAGGAAGGCTGAAGCAGGAGAATTGCTAGAACTCAGGAGGCAGAGGTTGCAGTGGGCTGAGATAGTGCCATTGCATTCCAGCCTGGGCAATAAGAGCAAAACTCCTTCTCAAAAAGAAAAAAAAAAAAAAGATAAGAAAAAATAAAGACTAAGATTTGAAAATCAAAATTACTGTTTGACCCATGGGCTACAGAATGGATGTTGTGTTAGCAGGCATGAAAACAACTTTTAATCTACTTATCTCCATCAGAGCTCTTGGATGATCAGATGCATTGTCAACAAGCAGTTTGTGTGTGTGTGTGTGTGTATGTGTGTGTGTGTGTGTACCTATATATATATATATATATATATATATATATATGTATGTATATATATATATATTTTTCTTTTTTTTTTTTTTTTGAGTTGGAGTTTTTGGTCTTGTTGTCCAGGCTGGAATGCAATGGCACTATCTCAGCCCACTGCAACCTCTACCTCCCAGGTTCAAGCGATTCCGCTGTCTCAGTCTCCTGAGTAACTGGGATTACAGGCATGCGCCACCATGGCTGGCTAATGTTTGTATTTTTAGTAGAGATGGGATTTCACCATGTTGTTCAGGCTGGTCTCCTGACTTCAGGTGATCCACCTGCCTCGGCCTCCCAAAGACCTGGGATTACAGGAGTGAACCACTGCACCCAGCCCAAGCAGTAATATTTTGAAAGAAATATTTTTTTTTTCTGAGCAGTAGTTCTCAACAGCAGGCTTAAAATATTCAGTAAACCAGGCTGTAAACAGACGTGCTATCATTAAAGTTTGTTGTTCCATTTATAGAGCACAGGCAGAGTAGATTGAGCATAATTCTTTTTTTTTTATTTAGGAGTTTCACTCTTGTTGCCCAGGCTGGAGTGCAATGGCATGATCTTGGCTCACCACAACCTCTGCCTCCAGGTTCAAGCAATTCTCTTGCCTCAGCCTCCCAAGTAGCTGCAACTACAGGCATGCCACCATGACCAGCTAATTTGCGTATTTTTAGTAGAGACAGGGTTTCACCATGTTGATCAGGCTGGTCTTGAACTCCTCACCTCAGGTGATCCGCCTGCCTTGGTCTCGCAAAGTACTGGGATTACAATTGTGAACCACCGCGCCTGGCTAACATCATTCTTAAGAGCCCTAGAGTTTTTGGAATGGTAAATGAGAATTGGCTTCAACTTAAAGTCATCAGCTACATTAGCCCTAACCAGAGAGTCAGCCTGTCCTTTGAAGCCAGGCATTAATTTTTCTCTAGCTATGAAATTCCTAGATGGTATCTTCTTCCAATATAAGGCTGTTTTGTCTATGCTGAAATATCTGTGGTCTGGTATGATGGTTCGTGCCTGTAATCCCAGCACTTTGAGATGCTGTGGTGGGAGGCTCACTTAAGCCCAGGAGTCCAAGACCAGCCTGGAAAACAAAGCGAGATTCTGTCTCTACAAAAAATAAAAATTAAAAAAGAAAAACTGTTGTTCAGTGTATCCACCTTCACCCATGATCTTAGCAGGATCTTCTGGATAACTTGCTGTAGCTTCTCCATCAGCACTCGCTTCTTCACCTTGTACTTTTTTGTTTTGGAGATGGTGTTTTTCCTTAAACCTCATGAACCAACCTCTGCTAGCTTCAGACTTTTCTTCCATTGATTCCAGCACTCTCTCGGTCTTCATTGATTTGAAGAGAATTAGGGCTTTGCTCTGGATTAGGCTTTGGCTTATGAGAATGTTGTGGTTGGTTTAATCTATCCAGACCACTCAAACTTTCTCCAGTTCAGTAATAAGGCTGTTTCATTGTCTTATCATTTGTGTGTTCACTGGAGTAGCACTTTTAATTTCCTTCAAACACTTTTTCTGGCCAGGGGCAGTGTCTCACTCCTGCAATCCCAGCACTTTGGGAGGCTGAGACAGGTGGATCATTTGAGGTCAGGAGTTTGGGATCAGCCTAGCCAACACAGTAAAACCCTGTCTCTACTAAAAATACAAAAATTAGCCTAGCCAGGCATGGTGGTGGCTACCTGTAATCCCAGCTACTTAAGAGGCTGACGCTGGAGAATCGCTTGAACCCACGAGGCGGAGGTTGCAGTGAGCCGAGATTGTGCCACTACACTCCAGCCTGGGCAACAGAGTGAGAATCCTCTCGGAAAAAAAAAAAAAAAAGAATTTTTTTCTTTGTATTCACGAACTGTTCAGTGCAAGAAGCCTAGCTTTTGGCTGTCCTCAGCTTTTGATATGCCCTACTCAGTAAGTTTAATCATTTCTAGCTTTTGATTGAAAGTGAGAGACATGTGACTCTTCCTTTCACTTGAACACTTAGAGGCCATTGTAGGGTTATTAATTGACCTAATTTCAATGTTATTGTGTCTCAGAGAATAGGGAGGCCTGAGGTAAGGGAGAGAGAAGTGGGAATGAGTGGTTGGTGGAGCAGCCAGAACACACAAAACATTTATGTATTAAGTTTGCTGTTGTATGTAGATGGATATGGTTCATGATTCCCCAAAACAATTACAATAGTAACATCAAAGATCACTGATCACAGATCACCTAACTGATACAATAATAATGGAAAAGTTTGAAATACCATAAGAATTAGAAAAATGTGACACAGGGACATGAAGTAAGTACTGCTGGAAAAATGGCACACACAGACTTGCTTGATTCAGGGGGTTACCACAAACCTTGAGTTTATACAACGCAGTACAGCAAAGTGAAGCACAATAAAGCAGAGGTGTCCCTATCTCTGCTACTTACCTGTTAGTCACTTAGTAGTGTCTTGGTTACCAGATAAAAAAAAGCACAATAGATATAGGATTTGGTACTACTTATTGTTTTAGGGATTCACTGGGGGTCTAGGAATGTATCCCCTGAGATAAGGGGGAATTATTTTATTACAGAACATCTGAGGTAAGTGATAGAAATTATGTAACCATGGCATTTTTATTACTGATAACCCGGCTTTTAGGCCAAGGGAGACTGTCAGAGGTAAAATGAAAGAAGGGGAGATGGTGATGACTGGAGCCAGGGAAAAGATGTAAAGGTTTACTGTGCATAAAACTGTCTTTTTTTTTTTTTTTTTTTTTTTTAAAAGAGCTGGTTTTTTTTTTTTTTTTTTTTTTTTTTTGATACAGAGTCTTGTTCTGTTGCTGAGGCTGGAGTGCAGTGCTGTGATCTCGGCTCACTGCATCCTCCACCTCCTGGGTTCAAGCAATTCTTCTGCCTCAGCCTCCCGAGTAGCTGGGATTACAGCTGTACAGTACAGGTATGCACCACCATGCTTGGCTAATTTTTGTATTTTTAGTAAAGATAGGGTTTCACCATGTTAGGCTAGTCTTGAACTCTTGACCTCAAGTGATCTACCTGCCCGGACCTCCCAAAGTGCTGGGATTATAGGCATGAGCTACCGTGCCTGGCCAACACTGTCTTTTTAATGCCAAAAACTAAAGGGAGATATGTCCGAGGGGAAAGAATATATTAAATTTGATGAGAGTTCATTAATGACCAAAAATTCCAACTCATAGCTGGGACTCCCTCAGTTTCTTTCTTTTAACCTTCCCAATCCCTCCACCCCACATTATTCTTCAGCCATTAACTGAATTTCTTACTAAAATAAGAAAATATTAGTATGAAACATATATAAGAATAGAAAATAAATAAATAAATAATGTGAAAGAAACAAGCAAAAAGGTAAAAAGTAAAAACCATCATGCCTTTAATCACAGCCCTTTGGGAGGCTGAGGTTGGCAGATCACCTGAGGTCAGGAGTTGGAGACCAGCCTGGCCAACATGGGGAAACCCCATCTCCACTAAAAATACAAAAAATTAGCTAGGCATGGTGGTGGGTGCCTGTAATCTTAGCAACTTGGGAGACTGAGGCGGGAGAACTGCTTGAACCTGGAAGACAGAAGTTGCAGTTAGCTGAGATCGTGCCATTGCACTCCAGCCTGGGCAACAAGAGCGAAACTCGGTCTCAAAAAAACAAAACAAAGCAAAACTCAGAAAAACAATCTGAGAAACAAATGAAAAGTTCTAACAACTAGTTCCGTATAGTCTCAAAAAAAAAATCAGATATTATGATCTCTCTACTAAAAAGTATCTATGAAGAGATGTAAGCATTTAAAGAGGACATTATGAAATAATCTAGGCTAGGTATGGTGGCACATGCTTCCAATCCCAACACTTGGGGAGGCTCAGTGAGCAGATTCCTTGAGGTTGGGAGTTTGAGACCATCCTGGCCAACATGGTGACACTCTGCTCTAATAAGAATACAAAAATTAGGTGGGTGTGGTGGTATGTACCTGTAATTCCAGCTACTTAGGAGGATGAGGTGGGAGGATCACTTGAGGCTGCGAGGCAGAGGTTGCAGTGAGCCGAGATTGCACCACTGCACTCCAGCCTGGGTGACAGAGTGAGACCTCCCATCTCATAAAATGAAACATAAAATAAAATCTAGAGAGTTTTGAAAGCAAGCTGGCATAATGCCCTCAAGATTCATCCATGTTATAGCATGTGTCAGAGGTCCTTCCTTTTTAAGGCTGAATAATATCCCATTGTATGTATTTACCACTTTTTGTTTATTGATTCATCTGTTAATGGATATTTGGGTTGCTTCTACCTTTTGACTATTGTGAATAATGCTGTGAACATGGGTGTACAAATATCTATTGAGTGTCTGCTTTCAGTTCTTTTAAGTGTATTTCCAGAATTACTGGATCATGTGGCAATTAGAGTTTTCATTTTTTGAGCAACTGCCATACTGTTTTCCACAGCAGCCATACTATTTTACATTCCTGCCAACAGTGCACAAGGATTCTGATTTTTCCGCATCCTTGACAACACCTGTTACTTTCCTTTTTCTTTCTTTCTAATAGTAGCCATCCTGCTGCATGTAAGGTGGGGTATCTCATTATGGTTTTGATTTGCATTTCCCTAGTGATGAGCGTTGTTGAGCATCTTTTCATGTGCTTGTTGGCCATTTATATATCTTCTTTAGGAAAATATTACTCAAGTTTTTTGCCTGTTTTTTTGATCTTGTTGGTCTTTTGGTTTTTTGCTTGTTGGTTTTTTGAGACAAAATCTTGCTTTGTCATCCAAACTGGAGTGCAGTGGGGCAGTGTTGGCTCACTGCAATCTCTGCTTCCTGGGTTCAAGCTATTCTCCTGCCTCGGCCTCCTGAATAGTTGGGACTACAGGTGCCCACCACCACACTCGGCTAATTTTTGTATTTTGGAGAGACGGGGTTTCACCATGTTGATCAGGTTGGTCTTGAACTCCTGACCTCAAGTGATCCGCTTGTCTTGGTCTCCCAAAATGCTGGGATTACAGTGCTGGGATTACAGGTGTGAGCCACTGTGCCCAGCTTGGTCTTTTGTTGTTATTATCGTAGAGTTGTAGGAGTTCCTTCCATAGTCTGAGTATTAACCCCTTATCAGAAAGAAGATTTGCAAAGGTTTTCTGTCATTTTGTAATTTGTCTTTCCCCTCTTTGATTGTGTCCTTTGATGCACAGTAGTTTTAAATTTTGATGTAGTCTGTTTTATCTGTTTTTGTTATCTGCGCTTTTGGTGTCATATTCAGAAATCATTGACAAATCCGATGTCATGAACCTCTAGGTTTTAGTAAGTGTGTTCTGACTGTTCATAACTTCTAACTAATCTGTAATTGTAGATTATATTTATTTTATATAGAAAAAATTAAGCAGATTTATTTTAATAATTTATAGTTTTCTTATATTAGGGTCAAAAACTATGACTTAGGCTCTAGAATTTCATTTTTTAGAATTTGTTAAGATTTTTCTTGTGGTTTAGAACTTTTCAATATTTGTAAACATTCTTGGACTTTAGAAAAGAATGCATGTACTATCATTTTAGAGTTCAAAGTTATCTATATGTATTACATATGCATTTTATTTTCCACATCCTCTCATATTTTTGGTCTATGTGATCTGTCAAAATCTTAAAGAAATGGGTTAAAATTTTTTAAATAAATTCTCCTTTTATTCCCATTATTTATTTAAATATTTTGGTGCTATGGGCTTGCACTTTAGAATTAGCATATCAGGATTTGAGTTCCATGTCCCTGTATCACTGTGACACTGAGAACATCATTTAATCTCGCTGATGTCTAGTCCTCATTTGCAAAATGAAAAAAAGCATTAACCACATTCATTCCATAGAATAGTAAGGATTATTTGAGAAGATGTATGTAAAGCACTCACCTAGGTGCTGGGCATGTAGTGAGTGTTCAATATTCATCATTTCTTTTATTGTACCTTTTATCAAAGTAAATTGGTCTTGTTGTCCTATTTAATGCTTATTTTTTGTATTCATTCATTCATTCATTCATTCTTGAGATGGGGCAGGTGGCAGCAGGGGTAGCCTGTTGGTCTTGCTGTGTTGCCCAGGCTGGTCTCGATCTCTTCTTAAGAGATCCCTCCAGCTGAGCTTACAGGCATGCACCACTGTGCCTGGCAGTGCTTGCTTGCTTGGTTTTGTTTGTTTGTTTGTTTGTTTTGTGTGTGTGTGTGTGTGTGTGTGAAAGTCAGCTGACTATTGCGTGTGTGTGTGTGTGTGTGTGTGTGAAAGTCAGCTGACTATTGCTTTGGGAGCAGGGGGCTCAGGAACTCTTGGTGGGGCGGGTCCGCTTCCTCTTCACTGTCACAGGCTTCTGGCTGCGCAGGATGGCGCTGGCCCTGCGGATGGCTGCCATGCGCAGGTCGGGGTGGTACTTGTTCTTGCAGATCATGTGTCTGGTGCTGCTGAGCGTGGCGCGAACGTTCTTGTTGTTGTTGGTCCGCAAGTAGGAGGTGGCAGGCTTCCGCTGGCCGGATGTCCGCTTCATGACCACCACGACACCTTTGCCGTCTGCTGCCGACTCCACGCCCACAGTCTTGTGGTGAATCAGCCTGCTGTAGCGGAAGTAGTTGCGGGCCTTCAAGTTAATGGGCTCGGTGCTGTAGTTCAGCTTGTTCCTCTTGATCAGGAAACTGGAACAGTTCCGCACGACCATCAGTTGCAGATGCGCAGACATGGCGGCGGCTCCTCTCGCGGCGGCGACCTGAAACGGAAAGACGAACAAGATTTAAAAAAAAAATTTGTCCTACTTCCTGCATTAACTCCATTTTAGTGGGTGATATTTGGTCTTATTTGGTCCTCTTCTCCCCCCTCCTTTTTTTTTTTGAGACGGAGTCTCGCTCTGTCCCCAGGCTGGAGCGCAGTGGCGCCATATTGGCTCACTGCAACCTCTGCCTCCCGGGTTCAAGCGATTCTCCTGCCTCAGCCTCCCGAGTAGCTGGGGCTAGAGAGGCCCGCGCCACCACTCGCGGCTATTTTTTTGTATTTTAGTAGAGACGGGGTTTCACCATGTTGGCCACGTTGGTATCCATCTCCTGACCTCGGGATCTGCCCGCCTCGGCCTCACAAAGTGCTGGGATTAGAGGCGTGAGCCACCGTGCCTGGCCTGTGCTTTTAAATCATGAATTTCACTTTGATTTTATATTGTTACTTTGCTTCTTTTTGTCCTCTCTTGTAACTTTGTTGGCCATCCATTTAATTTCAATCTTACCATGTTGTTTTATTTCAGATATTATTCATAAAGAGAATATAGTTATATTTTCTTTTTTTAGAGAGATTTTTATCTTTCAGTAGAAAAATTTAGCCCACTTGATTTATTGTTATTGATGCCGAGAATGTGTTCATACACCTTAAATTATGTTTTCTCTTTCTTATGCTTTGTTTTTCCTGTTTCTTCCTGACTTTTGTGGCATTTGTATTGGTTTCTTTGTATTTCTTTTTTCTCAAATCATTTGAAAGTTCTGCAAGAAGTTGTGGTCAGTATCTTTAAACTTAAGAAAACAAAAAACTGATGTCCTTTAAATAAGTGATATGCTTATAAAGAAAAAAGGATATATCTTTTCTCTTTTTAAGACAGGATCTCTGTCACTCAGACTCGAGTGCAGTGGTACCATAATGGATACTGTAGCCTCAACTTCCTGGGCTTAAGTGATTCTCTCACCTCACCCTCTCAAGTAGATGGGACCACGGGATCATGCCACCACACCCAACTAATTTGTTTATTTTTTTGTAGAAACACGGTCTCACTATGTTACCCAGGTTGGTCTCAAACTCCTGGGCTCAAGTGATCCTCCTGCTTTAGCCTCCCAAAATGCTGGGATTACAGGCATCAACTACTGTGCCTGGCAGTATATATTATTACCCATTCTCTTCTCCAAACATGATTAGACTTTTGAGAGTTAAAATTCTCTCCCCAAGGGGCCATACCACCCACATTTATTGAAATAAACTGGAATTTTAATTATAGATTATTTTTAATATTTCAATTTTTGCTTTTTCTATTAGCATTAATATTAGATTTTATAAAAACATGATCAGTAATTGGATTTCATGGGGCTTTTACTCTCCAGCATTTTTTTTTACTCTACCTCTTTATTGAGTCTTTTATTTAACTGCAAGTAGCATCAAATGCATTACAAAGAAGCTTAATTAAAAACTAGAATTTTGGCTGAGATAGTTCTAAGTTTCAAGCAGTTTGATGAAGGCTCCCAGTCTGTCTCCAGAACTATTTTGTTTGTTCATTTTGTGTTTTGATAATAACTATTCTTATGGTGTGAAGTGGTATCTCTTGTGGTTTTGATTTGTATTTCCCTAGTGACTAATGATCTTGAGCACCTTTTCATATGCTTATTAGCCATTTGTGTATCTTCAATGGGTAAATGTCTATTAAGATCCTTTGTCCATTTTTAATTTGGATTGTTCAGTTGTTGAGTTGCAAGTGTTCTTTATATGTCTACATAATGGATATTTATCAGATATATGATTTGCAAACATTTTCTCCCATACTATGGGTTATCTTTTTACCTTCTTGGTACTGTCCTTTGATATACAAGGGTTTTTAATTTTTATGAATCAATTTACCTAGGTTTTTCTTTTGTTGCTCGTACTTTTAGTGTCATATTAAGAAACTTTATCCAACGTCAAAGAACTCCGTAAAGATAGTTTATATTATAGTTTCAGCGCTTACATTTAGGTCTGTGATCCCCTTTTTTTTTTTTTATTTGAGGCAGAGTCTTGCTCTGTTGCCCAAGCTGGAGTGCAATGGCGAGATCTCTGCTCACTGCAACCTCTGCCTCCTGGGTTCAAGTGATTCTCCTGCCTCAGCCTCCCGAGTAGCTAGGATTACAGGCACCTGCCACCACGCCTAATTTTTGTATTTTTTAGTAGAGACGGGTTTCACCATGTTAGACTGGTCTCGAACTCGTGACCTCAGATGATCTGCCCACCTTGGCCTCCCAAAGTGCTGGGATTACAGGCATGAGCCACTGTGCCCAGCCCGTGATCAATTTTAAGTTAATTTTTGTATCTGCTCTAGAGTAGATGTCAAATTCGTTATTTCGCACATGGATATCCAGCTGTCCCAGCACCATTTGTTGAAAAGACTATTGTTTTCCAATGCATTGCATTGTTTTGATACCCTTGTTGACAATCAATTGACCATAGATGCATGGGTTTAGTTCTGAACTTTTAATTCTATTCTATTGTCTATATGTCTGTACTTACGTCAGATATATAGTCTGATTACTGTGGTGTTGATTACTATGGCTTTGTCATGTTTGAAATTGGGACATGTAGTCCTCTGACTTGGTTCTTTTCTCCTAAGTTTATTTTGGCTATTTTGGATCCCTTGCATTTCCATATGAATTATGGAATCAGCGTATCAATTTCTACAAGACAGGCAGTTGGAATTTGATAGAGATTATATTACATCTGTAGATCAACTTGGAGGATATTGCCATCTTAACGATGTTAGGTCTTTAAATCCAGTAACAGGATATCTTTCCATTGACTTAGGTTTTCTTTCTTTTAATGATGTTTTGTAGTTATAATATATAGCATGTGTTCCATTTTATTTTTCAAGCTTCCAACATATCAATAGTAGCTCTCCTGAATCTATTTTTTCTCTCACAATTTTGATTTCATTTTTGCTCTACACTCTGGATTCTTTGAGATGGTCTTGTAATTTACTAACTCAATTTTCAGCAGTATCTATTTTTTCTATTAACTGCTTCCATAGTTTTTTCAACTTAAATAGACATCTTCTGTTTAATCCCAAGGACATTCTGGTTTTCAGATTGCTTCATTTTCACAACCTGCCTGTTACTCTTTACATTTCACTAAGAACATGAACAAGAGGCCGGGCGCGGTGGCTCACGCCTGTAATCCCAGCACTTTGGGAGGCAGAGGCGGGTGGATCGCCTGAGGTCAGGAGTTTGAGACTAGCCTGACCAACATAGTGAAACCCGTCTCTACTAAAAATATAAAAAAATTAGCTGGGCGTGGTAGCGGGCACCTGTAATCCCAGCTACTCGGGAGGCTGAGGCCTGGAGAATCACTTGAATCCGGGAGGCGGAGGTTGCGATGAGCCGAGATTGCTCCGTTGCACTCCAGCCTGGGCAATGAGAGCGAGACTTAAAAAAAAATGAACAAGATTTTATTTTTATTTTTGGTAAGAAAGCCAGCTGACTCTTTATTGCTCTGGGAACAGGGGGCTCAGGAGCTCTCGGTGGGGCGGGTCCGCTTCCTCTTCACTGTCACAGTCTTCTGGCTGCGCAGGATGGCGCTGGCCCTGCGAATGGCTGCCATGCGCAGGTCGGGGCAGTACTTGTTCTTGCGGATCATGTGTCTGGTGCTGCTGAGCGTGGCGCGAACATTCTTGTTGTTGTTGGTCCGCAAGTAGGAGGTGGCAGGCTTCCGCTGGCCGGATGTCCGCTTCATGACCACCACGACACCTTTGCCGTCTGCTGCCGACTCCACGCCCACAGTCTTGTGGTGAATCAGCCTGCTGTAGCGGAAGTAGTTGCGGGCCTTCAAGTTATTGGGCTCTGCGCTGTAGGTTGGCTTGTTCCTCTTGATCAGGAAACTGGAACAGTTCTGCACGACCTTCCATTGCTGATGCGGAGACATGGCGGCGGCTCCTCTTGCAGCGGAGACCTGAGACGGAAAGACGAACAAGATTTTTTAAAGAGTTTTGTCCTACTTCCTGCATTAACTCCATTTTAGTGGGTGATATTTGGTCCTCTTCCCTTTTTTTTTTTTTCCTGAGACGGAGTCTCGCTCTGTTGCCCAAGCTGGAGTTCAATGGCGTGATCTCGGCTCAGCCACCCAAATAGCTGGGACTACCGGCGCGTGCCACCACGCCGAGCTAGTTTTTGTATTTTTAGTAGAGACGGGCTTTCACCATGTTGGCCAGGATGGTCTCGCTCTCTTGACCTCGTGATCTGCCTGCCTTGACCTCTCAAACTGCTGGGATTACGGGCGTGAACCACCACGCCCGGCCAGATTACTCTCACTTTTACCTTTGTTAGGGACTTGCCTTGTTTACTGATAAATCACCAATACTACTGGTGTGTATTATGCCATCTAACTCACAGTAGGTGCTCAATAATATCTGTTGAATGGATGAAGAATGAATACCAGAGTCTTGTAATATTAGACTAAGGTCCTTGAGTGACTGCCAGATTTGCTTTCACATTTCTAGGATCTAGTTTATTTGGCACTGGACAAATGGTCCTTGAACTAAACAGAGAAAACTGTACTGGTGGTTTTACTTTAAAGCTGCTTATTTTTCACAGTTTCCTTATCTTTAAATTGAAAGGTGTTCTGTTTCTGCCCAACCCCCACACACCCTACAGACCTTGTGATGGGTTGAGTTTTTCAAAAGATTCTCACCTGCTTTAACCTCTTATGAGCTTAATTTATATTCACCAGGTGAATTTGAAATCTCAGATTTCTACAGTACTGCCTTTTCCACATGTATGGCCAGTTCTCATGATGAGTTTACTAAGTGACTTTGGATTCTTTTTAAGCTATTGCTACTCATCTGCACCTTTCTATGTTGTAGTTATTTTAAAGCACACACCCCTCCATACACACACTTGAGTCAGGGTCTCTCTCTCTCTGTCACCTAGGTTAAAGTGCAGTGGCATGTTCACAGCTCCCTACAGAACTCCTGGGCTCAAGCACTCCTCCCGCTTCAGCCTCTCAAAGCGCTGGGAATTCAGACATAGCCACCGCGTGGGGCCAGAAACATAGGATTTTATTTACCAAACCTGTATTGTGTGCATGACCCAGAATTGTGACGGTACAGTAACGACCGACAAAGCCGTGTTTCCCACCCTCATGGCACTTAACAATGTTTCTATGTGTTTTTAAAGGCCCAATAGGGATTCAATTGCAAAATAACAAAAACATTTCAGTTCCTTAACCCCATAAGGTACAAAACATGATTGGAAAATGATTGGGGGAAAAAAAGCCAGCAATGTCTTCCCAGTGGAGGAGGGAGAGGACAATCAAGTCTTGAACAAATAATTTATCTTGCTAGTCACAACTTAGCTATTTTGAGTTATTTTCCAGTGATTCCAAACTTCCAGTCTATTCCCCCTGCATCGATCAAAAGTGACAGGAAAAAAAAATGTATTTCAGATCTCGGAAAAAAAGAAAAATGCATGACAAGCAAACAAAAGTACTGGGAAATCATACGAGATCAACTTTAATTGACAACGTCTTTTGGTACCTAATATTTGACAATGATACCAACCCACCCGGGCCAGAGCGCCGCGGCAGTCTCCCCACTCCCACTCCACGCACGCGGGGAGCTCTCCGGGGCTGTACTGCACCAAAGGCACTCAAAATACATCAGCTTTTCCTTACCTAGATTCTTCCACTACATCCAGCATGGAGCTGCTACTTCCAGAGTTGTAGTAACCCATCCGTGGCAACAATTAGTTTTAAAAATGGAGGTGCGTCTCTAATAACAAAAGCCACCAGCTGTGAAAAGGGGAGCGAAATCTTTCTATCTGGCTGCAGCATCTTTTGAGAACCTTTGCCCCGAAGCACCCGTCAAGGCCCAGGGCCAGCTGGACGCGACTGCCTGGGGTGGAGCCTTCGCTATGGTCCCGGTAGGCTCCAGACAAGCCGGGTCCCGGGCCGGAGGGCGTGCTCATCCGGGAGGTGCAAAAGTCGGCTAGGGCTCGGAGCACCCAGGTTGCCTTGGTTTGGTCCGCGCCCTGCCCCCACCCTACCCCCTTCTTGTGAAAGGCCAAGGGTTTCCGAGCCACCACTGCCCAGGCCGAGTTCACGCTTGGGGCTCTTCAGCCGCCGTCCAGTAAACAGAGAAAGCAGTCGCGCAGAGGCGAGAGCACGCTGAATGAACGCGGGCTCCGGGGAAAATCATTTTTCCGCCTGGTTTTGCGCGTCAGCACACTGGGGTGCAGCCCTCCTTCCCAGAAGACCCCCTGCACACCCCCTCCTCTGCATCCCACAGGGGCGGCGCGTTAGTCGGTGCGGCGGGGTTTGGGAATGGAGGCGTGAGGACCGCGCACCGAGGGCTTCACAGGCTGGGCGGAGGGCGTCGTTGGAAGGGGTGGGAGAGAAATGCGCGCCCACCGCCCTCACGGAGGGCCAGGGACCCCCAAAAGCCACTCGCGGGCGCCGAGGCAGCAGGAAGGCAAGAGGCGGGGCGGGGGGAGGGAGCGCGGGGGTCCCCGCCGCGGAGGCCGGGGCCGGCGGGAGGGGCAGCACCTGAGGAATCCGCCTCCGGCCGCAGCGGCCTCCGCCTCGCTCCGCCCCGGGAAACTGAGCGCGCTGCCCGCGCGCCTGCCAGAGAGACGCCAGCCGCCGGCGGCGCTAGCACCTCGAAGGCGGCCGGGCAGCCGGAGCAGCGGAGCGCAGCGCGGCGCAGGGAACGGCACTGCGGGTGGGGAGACCAGCGCGGCCGAGGCGAGGGCCACCCCCTGGTCCTTTGCCCTCGCTCCCCGCCAGGGCCAGGTGAGCGGCCGCGGGGACTCCGGGGCGCGGGCGGGAGGTGAGGGGTCGTGAGCCGGACGCGGGAGCTCGTCTGTGGCCCACAGGGGCTGCCCTTTGGCGGGCTGGACGCCCTGGCCGCGCGGGGAAGCGCTGCGGCGGACTTTTCCTGAGAGATGGGAAGCGCAGCGGGGGTGTGAGCGGAGCGCGTGCGGGTGGCGAGGGAGCGCCGGTGCCAGCCTGGGAGCCGCGCCCGCTCTCCCTGCCGCCTCGCGTCGCCCACCGAAGGGACCCGGCCGTACTGTCCGCGCCCAGAGGCCAAAGGCCTGTCACCGGGCTCTACTCGCTGCCTTTGTGGCGGGAGCGAGGCGGCCCGGGCTTAGGATGAGGGAGCTGGGGCGCGCCAGGCAGCGTGGGGGGCCCGGAGCGAAGGCGGCGAGGGGGCGCCCAGTCGGTCTCCCCGAGCCCAGGGGCGGTGGGGGGCGCCGGGCAGGCGGGCGGGCGGCAGGTAGGGCGCCGCGGAGGTGGCGGGGAGAGGATGGATGGAGCTCAGGCTGGGAAAGTTGAGGGCGTCCAGAAGAGCGTCCAGAGGTGGCTGGGCGCTCGCTCGGCGTCTGTGGTTTTTTTTCCTTCACACCAAATGTCACTTCGTCATGAGCGGGCGTGCGTGTCTTCCGGCCAGCATGTCCATTTTTCTGTGCATGGCTTAGGACCACTGTTATTCCGAATGAGACACAAAGGGTTGTATTGACAGCTGACCGTGACACGAGCAGACAGCGAGTGAGGTGCGCCCTGGCCGGGGAGGGTGAGGGAGACTCGTTAAAGGAAATCCATTCCAGCCGTCCCTCTTTCCAGCTCCATTAAAAGGAAATTCCCTGTGTAGATTCAGTGCGTGGGGTTTCTCAGTTACACGCGTCGAAGGAACGTCCCCGAACGCGACTCATCTGCTCTGAACGGCCGCTGCCTCTAAGTAAGGCTGCGGGTCCTGGAGAAACTCCTCAGTCTTTCCCTTTTCTCCGGTGAACGTGACGGTTCCAAGGTCCTTATCCTCCCCACCCGCCCCTCTGGCCCCGGCCGAAAAGATAGAAACCACATTTAAATTCCTGTTTTTCACACTGTAAGATGTTTTTTTCCCCCACCTCGAGGCGGGAATCCCTGCTCAAATCCCATTTTTAAACCTAGCCATTTAAATACCGGGAAGAGCTTTCCCTGAAAAAGTTTTTGAACTCAATCCCCCTTAATGAAATCTCTCATTCCTGTGTACATGTTCTTAGACTTTAAATCCTGGAATTCTGCTTTGAGTGTTGTGACTGTGTTGCTTCTTTTCTTTGCTGAAAATTTCTAGAAGGTTTTATGAATTGTGATACTGAAAAATTATTTACAAGAGAAAAAATTAAAATGTTCAGTTGAGATATTTAGTAATAAAATTACATGCATATAGGTATGTGTTTCAAGAGGAAAATGTTTAATGAATGAACATTAAAAAGTAACGTCAGTAGGGTAAGCATTTCAAACAACAGTGAAGAGTATACAGTGTAAAAATTAAGTCCTCTCTCTTCCCTTGCATACTCGAAAGCCATCATCCTCCTCCTCAGAGGCAGCCACTGTTGTAAAGTTTTTGTATATCCTTACGTAAGTCTATTAAAATGTAATTATGTTATAGATGACGAAAGGAATTGAATGTAAGACTGAACTATATATTCCTGGTGATGACTATTAACTTGATACCCACTCATGATGACATAAGATTATTTAGCCAAATGTGGACAATGATTGAAGATCAATTAGAGTGCTAACAGTCTTAGTATGCAGTGGAAAGAAGAACTCTTAAACTTTTAAAACTTTTATCTTCTCTCCCACGCACACCGGTTTCCCTATGTTGGTTTTTGCAAATTTTGTTGGGTTTTTCTTCCGTTTTTGGAATTCTTTATGAAGTAGAGAATGAGAGCTGTAGCAGTTTGTCTATCGTAGTTTGTATCTGAAAATACTGAAAACGTGTATACGCCCATTGACATGACATAATATAAAGATGTTAGTGGCAAAGGATAAATACCAAGACCAAATGTTTTATTTATTTATTTTGAGATGGAGTTTTGCTCCTGTTGCGCAGGCTTGAGTGCAACGGCTAGATCGCGGCTTGCAACCTCTGCCTCCCGGGCTCAAGCGATTCTCCTGCCTCAGGCTCCCAAGTAGCTGGGATTACAGGCATGCGACACCACGCCTGGCTAATTTTGTATTTTTAGTAGAGACGGGGTTTCTCCATGTTCAGGCTGGTCTCGAACTCCTGACCTCAGGTGATCCACCCACCTCAGCCTCCCGAAGTGCTGGGACTACAGGCGTGAGCCACCGCGCATGGTGAGGTTGCATCTCTTAATTCCGGGCCTCGATTTGCCACAAACCAGCCACACAACGTAACATTTTTTGGAGATACTTTGTTTCCCACTTGGTTAAATAAAGGAATTGAACGATGTTATTTTTAAGGGTCCTTCGACCTCCAGAGTTCTATGATTAAAATAGTTCTATGATTAAAAAGGGCTAAATACAACCCTTGGACTGTAGATGTTAGACAGCAAGGTGACAAAAAAGATGACTGAATGGTGGATTCTTGAAGAGGAGGTTAGAGATGTTTAAACTATATCCCTGCTCTTGAGTTTGATGTCATTGGAGAACAGCTACTCTACCCACGAAAAGTGTGTTTATGTTGCTGATAGAGGCCAAACTCAGGGCTGAGGACCCCTGCATGTCACCTTGTGTGGCTAAGGACAGTGAATTCTCACAGCTCACAGTGCCATATTTAGGAAAATTACTCTTTCCAAACTCTTCTTTTTGGTAAAATGGAAATAAACTTTATTTACCTACTTAAAAGAGACTTGACATAACGTAATTAATGCTTCTCTAAAGTATTTAGATTATGAACATCTCTTATAGCTAAGATATTTTTGTTACTTTTGATAAGTTTTCACTTAGGGAGTATATTCTTATTAGGAAACTTGTGATCTGTAAAGTACTATATGGCCTTTGGGTTAATGATTCTCCGGTGGGGACAGGAGTTGAGGAGTGATTGTAAACTTGTGAAAGTAATAATTAGCTGATTTTAGTCACTATGTATGGTCTAAATTAAGGATTTCAAAAGTACACTGTAAGTGGTGATTGCAAAGTGTTGATGTTAAGATAGGGAGATCTCATACCCAAAGCTAAAGCTTTCTAAAAGCACCACTGATTAAACATATGTAATTATTTTGAATAAGTCTAATATAAATTATAAATTATTTGCTTTAGGAATTGTTTGGGATGCTAAGAATAAGAACTAGAATATATTTGTAAGGGTTCTTAGAATAATATTGCTTGATTGACAAAGCTGACAGAAACAAAAGAAAATTAAATACCAGTAGTGAAATTCTTCAAAACAGTAATAGTTTTTATTTTTTCCAGCTCCCTTCCTAATCTTGCCATACGAATAAATTTTTTACAAATGTCTTATCATATTGTAGATAATTTCACCCTGATTTTCTCACAAACTTTTTTGTATAGTTTACTTCCCATTATTTATAATAGTTTATGCAGTGGATGTTCATTATTCACTTAAAACCTATTTTTGATTTTCCAGCATAAAAAAATATAATGCCCCTTCTTATACACGTCACTTTATTTCTTTTTTCCCCCTTAACTTCCTTAGGATCGTTGTTTTCTTGAGAGATAGTATAGTGTAGTTGTAAGTGGGTAGGTTCTAAAATTAGAGGTTTTGGATTTAAACCTAGTTCCATTACTCATTGGCAATATTGGACAAGTAATTTATTTTCTCAGAACTTTAGCTTACTAATATGTAAAATGGGTTATAGTACTAGTTCTTTAAAGTTAAGATAAAAAGCAACAACACGTAAATGTTAGCTCTTATTTTTATTAGGAAATTTCTAGATTTCCAGTAATTTCTACATTACTTTTTTGAAGGATTACATAAATGTATACTGTCTTTAACAATCTCTGTGTGTGCCTATGTTATTTTAAAACACTGTTACTAATTTGCTCAGTGTAACATTTTATACCTTTGTTTTGATTTGCATTTCTTGGGTCTTATACAAAGTGAGGGATAGTTTTTTCCCCCTGCCTTATTGCTACAGTTTTCCAAATTGAGTGATGGAAACTTTATTACCTCAGTCATTTTGAGCTGGACCCTTAAGCTGGACATATAGAAGTGATCAGTTATACCACTAATGAAAAGCGAACCACATTTTCCAGTAGACTTTTTTCAAACTAATTGTAGTTTTATCTTTTCAGTCTGATAATGTTTATTAGCTATTACTATTATTATTATTTTAACTCTTAGAAAAGTAGCTGTTAAATAACTAAGATATAAACAATATTTAAGTGAAAATGCAATCTTCCTCAAAGAGCTGATTTATGGTTAGTATTATTGTGATCACAATTTGCTCGAATTTTACTAGAAATGCTTCTCAAAACTCGAGGAAAAATCAAGAGAGAAAATTTATGATCTTTTAGCTACAAATGGATAATGAAGTTATGTCCTCTGACTTGAGTTCTTATATAGTCAAGGTAATTTAGACTACACAAAAGCATGCCCTTGTGAGTTCTGGAGTTCCAGCAGCCCTGATATTTCTGGCAAACACACACCCAACAAGGATAACAGCAGCTCTTTGTGCTGTTGAGCCCCCAGGAGGGCTCCCTATTGTGTACGCTTTCTTCCCTCCCATTCTTGACTGACTGGTGATAGCAGCTCCTTCAAGTACAGATGTGGAGTCCCGCAGTGACTCTTCTCTTCTACCCAACTCTGTATTTGCCCCTACCAGCCCACCCTTCAGTGCAGTTGTCTTTGTCCTATGATGTAGAGAATTCACTAGCTTTTCAAGGTTGTGGTTTCAGATTCTGTTTTTATTTTTCTCTATGCTTTATGGGTATCTTCAACAGTCCCTACAGTAGGGACTGAAGCCATGTTAGCATAGATGAACACGTAATCACTTGATAAGTGTTTGTTGCCGTGAACTATGTCTTGTATTGTCTTCTCTGTTCCTGGTCATAGTTCTATTTTTACGGTGCCAGTCTGCGGAAGCAAGCACCAGTTGTGTCCTGTATTCCCGTGTTTGGCTATACTACCAAGGTTAGGAGTTAAGAGGAGACCTTCTTGTTATGGCTCTTCCAACTTTTTATGTGCTTTTTTAACTCCGGTGCTTTTCTTCTGTAAAATGGGATTCACAATTACTGCTCCAGTTACCAACCTTCTGGATAGGTTTATTTTGAAGATAAAATGAAATAATAAATGTGATGAGGCCAACAAACATATGAAAAAATGCTCATCATCACTGGTCATTAGAGAAATGCAAATCACAACTACATTGAGATACCATCTCACGCCAGTTAGAATGGCGATCATTAAAAAATCTGGAGACAACAGATGCTGGAGAGGATGTGGAGAAATAGGAACACTTTTACACTGTTGGTGGGAGTGTAAATTAGTTCGACCATTGTGGAAGACAGTGTGGCGCTTCCTCAAGGACCTAGAAATAGAAATTCCATTTGACCCAGCAATCCCATTACTGGGTATATATCCAAAGAATTTTAAATTGTTTAAGGATACATGCACATGAATGTTCATTGCAGCACTGCTTACAGTAGCAAAGACTTGGAACCAACCCAAATGCCCATCGATGATAGACTGGACAGGGAAAATGTGGCACATATACACCATGGAATACTATGCAGCCATAAAATACGATGAGTTCATGTACTTTGTAGGGACATGGATGAACCTGGAAACCATCATTCTCAGCAAACTGACACAAGAACAGAAAATCAAACACAGCATGTTCTTACTCATAGGCAGGTGTTGAACAATGAGAACACATGGAAACAGAGAGGGGAGCATCACACACTGGGGTCTGTGGCGGGGAGGGGAGCAGCTAGAGGAGGAACAGTGGGGGCTAGGGAGTTGGGGAGGGATAACATGGGGAGAAATGCCAGATATAGGTGATGGGGATGGAGGCAGCAAACCACATTGCCAGGTATGTACCTATGCAACAATCCTGCATGTTCTTTACATGTACCCCAGAACCAAAAATGCAATAAAATGTATATATATTTTTAAAAAATGTTTAGTACAATAGCTGGCACCTAATTAAAGTTCAGTGTCAATACATGGTAATTTTATTTACTTTCTTTGTTATGATGGTGCATTTATTTATTTATAGAAATGGTGTTGTTCAGGTACTGTTTCCCAGTTGTCATTTGCATATCACTTTGGATTTTTGCCATATCCGTTGCCACCTGTACCATTATTTATTTAACGTACATTAATTGACTCTTGAAAATGAAACTTACATATAATAATACATGTGGACATATTTTAGAAAAAAGAATCTACAAATTCGTGTTAAGTTGTCATTCATTGTGATGTAGAGTTGCTCTTAGAGCTTGAGGTTACATGCAGATTCTTGGGGTCTACTCTGACCTATTGAATCAGAAATTCTGGGGATGAGGCCTACCAATCTGCATTTTAACAACCCTCTGATACTGAACCACTTTTCCAGGGAGTAAGAAACTTAGTGCTCTCCTAGTAGTTAACTATTAGCTATAAAATAATCCAGAAATATCATAAATCATTTTTCTATGCTAACCATGGAATGAAAATTAGCTATTATTATTAGCTGCTATTTGTCTTTTCATCTCTCAAAATTTAATTCATGTAGGAATTGTAAACTCAGATGCATGGAGGGGCCAAGCAGTAAATCTGAGTTGTGAAACAAGATAATAGAGGTGATGAATTCCGGTGAACAAGAAAGTCTGAGGGTGGCAGAGCCTAAGACTCCACAGATTGTTGCCTTTTGGGGTTGTGGGCCACTGTTGCCAGGTCATTTGATTTTTTGGGTGAAGCTGGAAATTCACATTTTTATGTGAATTTAAATGTTGGCAATAACATTTTTAAAAAACACATGAACCTAATAATCTGGAAGCCAAATAACTTCCAACCTCTGAGTCAAATAATATGGGTGAAATATTTGCATTTGAATGAGTGTGATGACAGAAACAGTCCTATTCAACATTATTAATAATCAAAGAAATGTATATTAAAATCACACAGATAATTTTAAACTTTCAGATTACAATGATTCAATAGATTGATAATCTAATGTTGGCAATTGAATAAAGAAATGGTGGTTCTTAGACTGATGGCAAATTATCACAACTTTTCTGAAGGTTAATTTGGCATCATGTTTCAAGACTTTAAATGTCTATACCCTGTCCAATATGGTAGCCCCTAGCCATGTGTAGCTATTTAAATAGAAATTAATTAACATTATATACAACCAAAGAGTCAGTCTCTCAGTTACACTGGTTACGTTTCAAGTGCTCAGTAGCTGCACATGGGCCAGGTGCAGTGGCTCACACCTGTAATTCCAGCACTTTGGGAAGCCGAGGTGGGTGGACCACGAGATCAGGAGTTCAAAACCAGCCTGACCAACATGATGAAAGCCCATCTCTACTAAAAATACAAAATTTAGCTGGGCATGGTGGCACACACCTGTAATCCCAGCTACTCAGGAGGCTGAGGCAGGAGAATCCCTTGAACCCGGGAGGCAGAGGTTGCAGTGAGCTGAGATCGCACCACTGCACTCCAGCCTGGTGACAGAGACTCAGTCACACACACAAAAAAAGTTATAACAACATAAATAGATCAGTGACATTGTCAGAGTGAAAAGAAAGGGGAAAGGGAAAAGATGGCCCTTAAATTTTTTTTTTAAAAAGTGACTACAGTTTTTGTCTGCTTACTACTGGTATCTGCCTTCTGTCATTGAATTGCTCAAGCTTCAGTTGTTTTTATCTTGGCCAAGTTAGATCTTTCTGACCTCTGTCCAGGTACTTTTCTAGGTGCTGGGGATGCTGCAGGGAAGAAAAGTGACAGATATCCGACTGGGTGTGGTGGTTCACGCCTGTAATCCCAGCACTTTGAGAGACCCAGATGGGTGGATCACCTGAGGTTAGGAGTTTGAGACCAGCCTGGCCGTGAATGAAACCCTGTCTCTACTAAAAAAAAAAAATAAAAATTAGCCAGGCATGGTGGCAAATGCCTGTAATCCCAGCTACTTGGGAGGCTGAGGCAGGAGGATCACTTGAACCCAGGAGGTGGCAGTTGCAGTGAGCTGAGATCATGCCATTGCACTCCAGCCTGGGCAACAAGAGCAAAACTGCATCTCAAAAAAGAAAAAAAAAAAAAAGAAAGTGACAAATATCCTTGTCCTCAGGAGAATCAAACAATAAACAAAAGAAAATTGAGGAAAATATGATGTTTTTTAGATAGTGAGAAGTGCTAGAGAGAAAAGTAGAGCAGAAAGGGAATTAGAAAGTGAGCTGGAGGTTGTGACTTTCTACAGGTGTCATTGAGAAGTGACCTGAGTGAAGATACAAGGAAGTGAGGGACTGAGCCATTGGAAAAGTTAGGGGAAAAGGGTTTCAGCTTGTTGTTTGAGGGGCAACTAGTAGGTCTGGGAGCTGCTGGGGAGAGGCAAGTGAGGGAGCGAGTCTGGGAGGTAATCTAGATTTTTTTACTTCATATTCTTTGTTCTCTGTAGTGCACCACACTGTCAGATTCTTTGGTTAATCAGTTTGTAAAGAGATCAAACATCCTGGAATTCACTGTTCTTCAGCATGATCTGTCAATTCCTCCTGTCACATTTGCCTGGGGTGCTTGTTAAATATGGATTATTGGTCACTAGACCTACTAATAAGAATTTCTAGGGTGGGACCCAGACCCATGAATGTGCATTTAAAGAAAATTTCTGCTGCAGTCTGAGGATGAATATGCATTTTAAGCGTCTTCTCAGGTGGTTTTTATGGACGCAAGTCTTAAAACTACTACTCAAGTGTATCATTTCATAATTTCAGTTATTTTTAGAGCAGATGCACTTGAAGTTGTCAATTTTGCCTGTAGAGGTCACAGTGGGAAGAGAAGATGTAATTGGTATAATATCTCACTTACTTCCCGTATTTTTAAACCAGTTTAAATGAATACTAATATAAGTTTACATGTATATCTTTCTGGGGTATTCAGGGAACTCTGAGTCTGTTATCATAATTTGTATCCACATCAGAGGATGGGGAAACCTTTTCACTTCAGAGTTCTGTCACTCATCCATACAGTCTGTTCTGTTTTTTGGAAAGGGCAAATTTATATCTGTTTTTTTCTCATGCTTTCCTTCTTCTCCTCTTTTCTTGAAATCTAACCGCACTAAGTCAAACATCATCATTTTGGTAGCCATTCTTTTATGCATCTCTCTGCATATTTATATATAATCAATATAAATCTTACATAAATAGGATCATACTGTGCTTTTAAAAACTTGTAGGCCAGGCACAGTGGCTCATGCCTGTAATCCTAATGCTTTGGAAGGCCAAAGTGGGAGGATCACTTAAGGCCAGAAGTTTAAGACCAGCTTGTGCAATGTAATGAGGCTCCATCTCTAAAAACAAACAGACAAAAACTGTAGTCAGTTTTTAAAAAAAAAATTTGAGGGCCATCTTTTCCCTTTTCCCTTTCCCCTTTCTTTTCACTCTGACCATGTCACTGATCTATTTATGTTGTTATAACTTTTTCCATGATCATGTACCCTTATATATATGTTAATACCTTATGTGTACTATCTTAACTTTCTAAATTTTATCTAATATTCATTAAAACAAAGAATATAACTCTAAGTTAACTGGTATAGCTTGTCTTTATTCTTTTAAATTACTGTACAATATCCTATAAAAATCTGTAGCATACATATTCCACAGTTAAACACCATGTATTTCACTGAAGAGCATTTATTTAAGCCAAGCAAGAAATAAGAGCTATATACTAAAAGATAGACATGTGACAACACAATTTTAAAACATTTTTGTAAAGCAAAAAAGGACCATAAATAAATGCCATAGACATATGATAGATTGGAAAAAAAAATCTGTACCATATGCAAATAAAAGATTACCATCTTGGCTGGGCACGGTGGCTCAGGCCTGTAATCCCAGCACTTTGGGAGGCCGAGGTGGGTGGATCACAGGTCAGGAGTATGAGACCAGCTTGACCAACATGGTGAAACCCCTTCTCTACAAAAAATACAAAAATTAGCCGGACATGGTGGCGTGCCCTGTAATCCCAGCTACTCAGGAGGCTGAGGCAGGAAAATCACTTGAACCCTGGAGGCAGAGATTGCAGTGAGCCGAGATGGTGCCACTGCACTCCAGCTTAGGCGACAAAGCAAGACTCTGTCTCAAAAAAAAAAAAAAGAGTACCACCTGCAGTTCATAAGGAACTCTTACAAAATGATAATAAAATATTTTATGAAACAATTTTAAGATATTTTTCAAACATTTCTTTTTTCTTCTTTTGAGACAGAGTCTTGCTCTGTCACCCAGGCTGGAGTGCGGTGGTGTGATCTCAGCCCACCACCTGAGAGATTCCCGAGTTCACATGATTCTCCTGCCTCAGCCCCCTGAGGAACTGGGGTGACCGCCATGCTCCCGGCTAATTTTTGTATTTTTAGTAGAGATGGGGGGGCTTCACCATGTTGGCCAGACCGGTCTTGAACTCTTGACCTCGTGATCCACCCTCCTTGGGCTCCCAAAGTGCTGGGATTACAAGTGTGAGCCACCACGCCCGGCCACAAACATTTCTTATAAAATGGTAATAAAATATTTTATGAAACATAATTTTAAAGTATTTTGCAAACATCACTAGCTATTCACAGAAGCGCTATTCCAAATGGTCAATAAGTATGAAAAATGTTAGTCTTATTAGTTGTTTAGAAATTCAAGTTACAAATCATAGTGAACTGTCACTTGATACTTAATTGATATTACTGTAGAACTTTAATCAACATTAAAACTTCTAGAAGTAGTTTATTTGTTCATTGAAAAAAATCTGTGCAGAAACATTTGCTTTGAAAATTATATTAAAGTGGCCAGGCATGGTGACTCACACTTGTATTCCCAGCACTTTGGGAGGCTGAAGCAGGCAGATCACCTGAGATCAGGTGTTTGAGAGCAGCCTGGCCAACATGGCGAAATCCTGTCCCTACTGAAAATACAAAAATTAGCTGGGCATTATGGCAGGTGCCTGTAATCCTAGCTACTTGGGAGATTGAGTCAGGAGACTCGCTTGAACCCAGGAGGTGGAGGTTGCAGTGACCCAAGATCACACCACTGTACTCCAGCCTTGGTGACAGAGCGAGACTGTTCCCTCCCCCCCAAAAAAGAAAGTTATATTAAAGCTATAAAACATAATTGTTTTTCAGGGTTTCTTCTTTGCTCAGAGAATTTGAGAAAGATTGACTTTTTTTTCTTTTTTTTGAGACAGAGTCTCACTCTATCGCCCAGGCTGGAGTGCAGTGGTGGGATCTTGGTTCACTGCAACCTCTGCCTCCTGGGTTCAAGCAATTCTCCTCCCTCACCCTCCCAAGTATTGGGGACTACAGGTGCATGCCACTGCGCCTGGCTAATTTTTGTATTTTTAGTAGAGACAGGGTTTCACAATCTTGGCCAGGCTGGTCTCGAACTCCTGACCTCGTCATCCATCCACCTTGGCCTCCCAAAATGCTGGGATTACAGGTGTGAGCTACCATGCCCGGCTGAGATTGACTTGTATTTTCTTTCAGTCTTAGCTCATAAGCCAAATGATGAGAACAGAGCTTAGAAAATTTAATTTTGATGTCAATTGCCTGACATTTGTATTTAAAAAGTTTTCCTTCTGTTTTAAGACAGAGAGTTGTTGGATTTTAGAGCCATAGATCAATCTACCCTAAGAGGAAGACACTGCAGGATTTACTTGACTTCCTCAAGGTCACTAATCTAGTCCTGTTTTCTGGTTTACCATATTGTTTCACAGTGTCTTCTTATACCTGTAATTGCAGCTAATATAGAGAAAACATATTTCAAGAGTTTCTTTTTGAGATGGAGTCTTGCTCTGTCACCTTTTTACTTTATTTCTGGGACGGGGTCTTGCTCTGTTACCCAGGTTGAAGTGCAGTGATTTGATCTCGGCTCACTGTAACCTCTGCCTCCCTGGTTCAAGCAGTTCTCCTGCCTCAACCTCCCAAGTAGCTGGGATTACAGGTGCTCACCACCACACCCAGCTAATTTTTTGCCCTTAGCATTTCCCAAAAGGTGTCATCTTAAACATTAAAACCCCAGTCTAATGCTGTCAGCTGCATGTAAAAAAAACAAAAGACTGAAAGTATTAAACAGTAATGAATTTCTTATATCACCAGGATTTCTCAGGGTGGCAGAAAGGGCACCTGCAATTCTTGGGTTAATTTGGGTGCTTGACAATGTCCTCAAGGACCAAGGTTCTTTTAGTCATTCTCTGCCATGCTTGTTGGTGTTTGTCTTCCAGCTTGTCTTTTCACTATCCCAGCATATTTGCATCTCACACAAGACTCATATCCTCACACAGCTTCAACTGGAGTCAGAAAAAGGCTCTTCATGTTCAGACTAAATGCTTTTTAAATAATTTACCTACGTACGTAAGTGACCCAAATCTTCTTGGTGAGACTTCACTGCATATTCATGCATCAGCCAGTTGCTGACAAGGAAAATGGGATTACCGTAACTGATGTAGAATAGTCAAGATTTACCCCAGAGCCTGGGAAAGGGCCTATTCTTTGAGGTAACTGTGTGCAAACTGTGAGGTTGTTAATATTGAAGAAGATCAGGAAATGGCTTGAGTAGGCAACCAGCAGTGTGTGCTATAAAATTGAATTTCCTTAGTTCCCTTCAAGGCTCTTCATGATCTGACCCCATGATAATTTAATATAAAACCTCTATTCTAGACAAGCTAATCAGTTGTCTCTCCTGCCCATCTGTCCTGCTCATGTGCATTCCTACCTGTGGCTTGATGCATGTTATTTCTCTTTCTTAGAAAGTTCTTCCTGTTTATTTTTATTTTATTTCTGGAATGGAGTCTTGCTCTGTCACTCAGGCTGGAGTGCAGTGGTTCAATCTCGGCTCACTGCAATCTCTGCCTCCCAGGTTCAAGCAATTCTCCTGCCTCAACCTCCCAAGTAGCTGGGATTACAGGTGACCACCACCACACCCAGCTATTTTTTTGTATTTTTAGGAGAGATGAGGTTTCACCATGTTGGCCAGGCTGGTCTTGACCACCTCGTGATCCGCCCGCCTCAGCCTCCCAAAGTGCTGGGACTTAAAAAAAAAAAAAAAAAAGAAAAAGAAAAGAAAGAGGAAGTTTTCCCTGTTTATTAGAGCTGATGTGGCTATTTTAATTAAAATTAAAAATTTAGTTCTTCAGGCACACAAATCCCATTTCAATACCCATGTGACTAACAGCCACTGGATTGGATAGTGAAAGCATAGAACATTTCCATAATCACAGGAAGTTCTGATGGACAGCACTGCTCTAGAAATTCTTACAAATGATACCTATTATTTAGCACAATGTTTGCCAAACTATGGACCACCTAGATGAGAATCAGCTGTTTGAAATGCTGTTTATATGCAGATTCTGAGCCCTAGGAATAGGCCCTGAGCCACTTTCATGCCCAGTAAAGATGAAGAACACTGCTTTGAGACCTAGTTTTCTTTCTTTCTTTTATGAAAATATACTGACCATTGGAATTTTCATTAATTTTCTCCTTCTCTAGACTGCTATAGAATTCATAGTTTATATATAAAGTTTTAGAATTTCATTATAGATATTAATATTCTCTAATTGTTTCAGAAAGTATTTTTCCTGAATGTTAGAGTATAAGCCTTTTAAGAGGAGATATTATGGCTTATATTTTATATACTATCACTTATATTTTCCAAAATGTCAAATATAAAATTGGGTACATGGTAAATACAAAGTATTGACTGCTTAATTACATTCTACAGAATTGTCAATCTGTAGTATATTATGTTTAGTTGGCAGTTCTTTGAAAATTATAATACTGTCTGCAGTACTGAATGTGGGTGATAGTAAGAGTATTTCCATAATATATTTTCCTTACTTTTATTTGTTGGAAATAAACCTGAAAATCTTGGTTATATTTCTAACAAGTAGTATATGAGGATGTTTCCTATAATAAATTAGCTTCATTTTGAAAAATGGCTATTTTTAAAGTGCTCTGATCTCTTGATTATCTTTGTAGAACATAAACTGTCAAACCTCTGAAGCCATAGTTGATAAAGCAACTTTCTGTTGCAAATGAACTCCTCACTTGAACCAGAATTCTTCTCCTGGCTAACTAGAGAATTGAAGTAGCTGTTCTGGCAGCTTTACTTTGATGATTTAATAATGGCCTGAAAATCACTGGAGCAGGAGGTTAAGGTCTTGGCAACATTAGAAAATAGCTACCTGTACATTTTCACAAGTTGGAGTACAGTGAATGATCAAGGTGGAATAGTAATAGGGTAGTCATGACTAGCAGCAACTCATTTAGTACTAAGGTGAGGAATGTTTCTCTTTGTGCATAATTTCAGACTGTATCATTCCATAGGTTGATGTGAAAACAACCACATTCTCTGGCAGGTTCATTGCTTTATGGTACAAAAATCAATCTAATCTTTTTTTTTTTTTTTTTTTGAGACAGAGTTTTACTCTGGTTGACCAAGCTGGAGTGCAGTGTTATGATCTCGGCTCACTGCAACCTCCGCCTCCTGTGTTCAAGTGATTCTCCTGCCTCAGCCTCCCTAGTAGCTGAGATTACAGGTGCATGCCACCATGCTCAGCTAATATTTGTAGTTTTAGTAGAAATGGGGTTTCATCATGTTAGCCAGGCTGGTCTCGAACTCCTGACCTCAGGTGATCTCCCCGCCTCAGCCTCCCAAAGTGCTGGGATTATAGGTGTGAGCCACCACACCGGGTCAGTCTAATCTATTAAGAATAAAATCTCCATTGAACAAATAACTATCTTCCTGAGACTCTTGATATTTTTACCCTGAGACAGTTGCCACATAATTTGATTCCAAAACAGTCACATTTCTGAGATAATAGATCAATGTTGCCAAGTGTGACAGCTGGTACAAAATAAACTCCGAGTCATGCCTGTAATCCCAACACTTAGGGAAGCCAAGGCAGGCAGATCACTTGAATTCAGGAGTTCAAGAGCAGCCTGGCTAACATGGTGAAACCCTGTCTCTACTAAAAATACAAAAATCAGCTGGGTGTGGTAGTACATGCCTGTAATCCCAGCTACTGGGAGGCTGAGATAAGAGAATCGCTTGAACCCGGGAGGCAGAGGTTGCAGTGAGCCGAGATTACACCATTGCTCTTCAGTCTGGATGACAGAGCGAGACTCTCTCTCAAGAAAAAAAAATACTCTCAGGAAGTGTTAGTTATTTTTCTTCGTTAGACTTGAATTGAATGACAGGTCTCAGACTTTATTAGAGAGTAACAATTAGTTTTAAGTGTTAGCCTCCCAATTAAAAATGTTACGAAGTTCTTACTTTCCTGGAAAAATTAGACCATATAAAAATAACCTTTCACCCCTTGTTTATTTAAATGGAGCAATCAAATACTAGCTGTGGTATTTTTTTACAGTATTATTGGTCAAAAGTTGTATCAGAGTTGTTTGATATTGATAGGTTTTTATTTTATTTTATCTTATCTTATTTTTTGAATCGGAGTTTTGCTCTGTCGCCCAGGCTGAAACGCAGTGGCACGATCTTGGCTCACTGCAGCCTCCGCCTCCAGGGTTCCAGCGATTCTCCTGCCTCAGCCTACCAAGTAGCTGGGAATACAGGCGCACACCACCACGCCTGGCTAATTTTTGTATTTTCAGTAGAGACAGGGTTTCACCATGTTGGCCAGGCGGTCTCGGACTTCTGACCTCAGGTGATCCGCCTGCCTCAGCCTCCCAAAGTGCAGGGATTACAGGCGTGAGCCATCCTGCCAGGTTGATATCGGTAGATTAAATGGGCAGTTTGCATAATCTACTGAACATCTTTCAGAGTCTGTAAATGTGTGTCTGGTTATGGTATTTCAGGCATTCCCAATGTTTGAGGTTTTATGCCATCATAAAGACCTGTAAGTCAGTGGTATGCATTATCTCAACTTCTGCCTCCAGAGTAGGAACTGTGACGGGACAGAGTAATACATGGCATAGTTGCACATCTGGAATTTCAAAAAGAGTGTATGTATGTCAGAGTATGTGTATATGCACAAAACATAGCTTTTGATTTAAAAAACTGCCACAAAGGTCTTTTCTGATTAGTCTTCTCCTGCTGTTTATTAATTTAATAGCAGGAATTAATAATTTAATTCAACAATATGATTATTAAAAATGTACACTACCTCACATTGTACACATATCATTTCTAATCCTCACAACAGCCCTGTAAAGTCGGCATCATTATGCTCACTTTTACAGCTGAGATAACTAAGATTCAGGTAAGGCTTGGGTAAATTTCACAAGAGCCTTCAGGTAGTAAGTGTGAAGTCAGAATTCAAATCTAAGTCTGGCTGATTTAAAGCATCTGTTTCTGCCTCTGTGTCATACTCTTGGGTATCTGTTTTGTGATTCAACTAGATTATAAGATCTGGCTGTCAGGAATTGCATCTTAAAATGCTTTATGTTACCCAGAAAGGTAACTTGTGGCAAATGCTGCTGTTCTTGCTGAATGTGGTATAGGTAGCTGCCAAGCGGCATATTAAGCTTTACACACACCACTAGGGGACCATTTAGTGCCATATTTTTGGGTAACAGGCTATACAAGGCTCAATTTTGGTTGGCAAGGAATGGTGCCAGTGGGGGTCAGATCTTGAGTTTATTCGCCAGACTGCAAGTGATTTGTCCCTTTTGCTCACTGCTCTATCTCCAGCATCTAAGACAAGCACATAGTTGCCACTCAATAAATATTTGCTAATGACAGATAATAATAACAGGTCTGTAGGAACTGTTAGCTCTCTTCCATGGCTGTGTATTCCATCCTTAACCTAAGCCAAACCTCCTTCTGATCTAAGCCACTGACTACATAGGAGATGGGGAAAGGAAGGGTAGAAGGAACAGCATAAGCTTATTATGTTGACTGGAAATACCAACACAAGACCCATGCCCTTTGGAAGCTAGGTCAGCAGCATTATCTTTTAAATAAAGGATGGTAATGAGGAAAAATAAATTCAGAACAGTTCTGTGGCAGAGGTGAAGGGAGATGCATTTCATTTCCCTTTTGTTTTTGAATTATACAAAATGATGATGTCTTTATAATCTTTTGTGTGTGTTCAATTGATCATCAAATTTACTTACAAATGTACCTATATAATTTAAGTAATGTGGGCTTTAAATTTGCCGACAAATATTGTAGTTAATAAAAAATAGTCTAAACTGTGTATTTCCAGGATAATACTGCATGGTGGAATAGAGCCATGGAATTGATAGTCTGGAAAAAAAAATTTTGAAAAATATGACATTTCCTGTACTATATAGATATTGCAATTCATATTGCTGATTAGATTTTAAATGGACAAGACTTCCAAAATCAAAACAATGTGGGCTCATTTTAGATACTGTTGCATGGGAGATTACCAGACATCTGTATGGTGTTTACCCTTGGAAAGCTAAAGTTCACATATTGCAAACAGACACCATATTTGTATCCCAGATTAAGGTTTGTTTAACCTGTACCAATTTTTTAAAAAGGATTTGAATTATAATTGGCAGCAATAATTGTCAAACTATCTCTTAATTTCCATTTGGGTAAAAGGAATGATTTCATCAAATACATTTGTTACTTCTTTAAAAATAATTTTTCTCATCATAATTTTTCTACTGAGCAAGAGGTTTTTATTCATTGGAGATAATAGAATTCTCCATTGGGCAGGAAATTAACAATAAGAGTAAGCTAATAAGTCTGTTTTAAGCACCTGTAATTGGAAGGGATGCTGTGGAGAGAGAGAAAGGGAAATGAAGAACTGTCCCTGCCCTTGGGATAACCAACAGTCTAGTTAAAACACAGTAATGTGACTTGTGGTTTTATAGATTCAGATCTAATTTTATTCAAGCTATATTCCTCAAACCATTACTAATATAGTAAAATATTTATATAACATAATATGTAAAGTTTTTTTGTCCTGTTTCCCAATACCAAAATTACAAAATAATTCAATTGAACTTATATCTAATGGAATTTTATGCCCATTTAATTTTTAAAAAACTAGAAGATGATTTTAACTTGTTCATGAGGCATTGAATGTATTATGAAATGGTATCAGTGATGTTAAGAAAATAGTGGTATAATCCTTAAGTTGTTAGTGATACTTCATGAATATTAAGGTACCTATAAATAACACCAAAACTGTGGCATTCTTTTTTTGTTCGTGGTGGGGGTATGGATTTGACCACTATTCAACTCATACCTTTTTTGTTTGTTTTTTGTCCTATAGAGCAGAAACTAACTTTAGTAAATATACTGCTTTTGAGATGTTCTTTATATGGAAGTTATGGCATAGGAAATTATTTGGAAAGAAAATGAATGAAAACTCATTTGGACCTTCAGACACATTGGACAAGATTATTTAATTCGTACTTAACTGTTCTACTGATGTAGATTATATTAATTATTTGAAACATAGATCTTAAAGCATTTTCTTATAAAATCACTTTTTAGAAATTTGGATTTTCAACAGTTTTATATCACTGAAAGCTGTGTACTCTAATTTGTTCCTTGATGTGTTTCTCATTATGAGCAGTATTAAAAAACAATAGACAAAATATTTATCATAAGTATGTTATTTTTAAATGAATTTCCTTTTAATTGAATGAAATTACATTTTCTACCTGATTTGTGGACCATCAGAGAAAGGAACATACATATTAAGGAAGGAAAAAAAGGAAAGAGACTGAAAGATTAATTAGAACTTATTACTTGTACCATAATATTTTAGCTTTAAACTGTTAGTCCTTTATATTAGGATCCACTAAAGATCTTAAGTTAGTCTGCTAAATTTTAAAAGGCTTTTAGCAGCCTTTTCTACTTCCCTACAATAAAATAGGCCATTTGTGTGAGTTGCTGTAGATTGCATATTTTGAAGTCATTTTTGTCTTTAGTAATTTCATTATCAGCCTGTGATTATCTTGTGTTAAAAAAACAACTCCTCACATTTATGTAGTTATTTATTGTTATTTGTAACATTTTTGTTTATTAAATAGCTGGTTTTCCAGAAACTTACATGCAAAGGACATCTGTTTGGAGTTGACTTTTGTTAGTAGTGATTCTATTTTGACTTAGATGTTTAGAGATACTTTTCCCTTAACTCTTATATTTAAAGCATTAGCATATAAATCTGATTAAAATGATGTATTAAGTTGACTGATTACAATAGTTGTGAGTCTTAATTTTCTTTCTCCTAAGAATTAGAGATTTAAATCTTTGAAAACATTAATGTGTGTGGGTGGTTATGATAGTCCAGCTGCCATTGTGTGTGTTTCATTTAAATGTAAATTTATCTTAGAGACTGAAGATGAGCTCAGAAGGTAGAGAATTTTAATTTGAATAGTCATTTTCTTCTTTTTTTCATGAATACTAAAGTCTGTTTTATACTGAAGAAAAACTTATTAAACAGCCAGCACTCAATTATCTCATTTTAAAGATTCTAGTATGATATTGAGTATTGTTTTATAGTTCTATGTAAAGGAAAACAGTAGTGTTTCGAAGAGAAATCAGGTTGTAGAAATACGTTTCAAATAATTAAATCAGAGCTATGAAAGACTACTAACATTAGCAGAAACACACTGACCTATGTATGACACACACATAGCTATATACTATGTATATATTTAGACTATATATAAATTTTTCAACACACAGTTGCTGGCTTGAGTATACTATATTCTTAACCACTGATTAAAATTGTCTTATACTTAGTCTGATACTGTAAGTATAAATAAACTTCCAGAAACAATTTTTGAGGACAAGTTTTTAAGGAAGTTTATACTTGCCACTGTTCTCTTTAAAACAGGTCAAGATTTGAAGCTCTGTAATTTTGCTTTATTTCATAGTTGCTCTTGGCATTGTGTCAGCTATCATGAATGTTCTCTCAAGTGAGTTTACCTTCTGTTGCTTTTAGCAGCCTTTTCTACTTTCCTACAATAAAATAGGCCATTTGTGTGAGTTGCTGTTGATTGCATATTTTGAAGTCATTTTTGTCTTTAGTCATTTCATTACCAGCTTGTGATTATCTTGTGTTAAAAAAACAAACAAGTAGGCAGAAAACCTCTTTGATCTACCCTAATCTTTCTATATGTAAATTTTGGAAAAGTGACACTGTAGCATGCCAATAAAATTTACTCCTGCATTGACATTTCCAAAGTAATTATAAAAAGGATTATAAAATTTACTAAAGGAATTGCTTTTTGTTGGTTGGCAAAATTTACTTAAGCCACATAAATGTAAATATTTCTCATGCAACCCCTAGGGAGTCAAGGGTTGCCATCAAAGAAGAGTTTTGTTTAATATAAATACCTTTATTTTATTTTTATTAAAAAAATCTTTTTTCTAAATACCTTTATTTTATACAGTTAGGAAAATTAAAAGTGTTTTGAACATTTTGAGAAGGTCTTAAATTTTTACTTATGCCATTCTTTACTATAAATGTCTCTGTGATTTAAGACGTAATTTTGTATGATTTGCTTTAATTAATTACTGGTTAAAATTTAAAATTGAGTTTTTTAGTAACCAGTAAGGATATAAATTGTGTATCTTTAACAGTATCCTAATTTATAGATTCTATGACATGTGGTCAGAGACACTGTTTTTTTTTTTTTTTTTTAATGAAAACCCATGAGCATTTTTCTCCTGTTTTCTCTGTGATTCCAGAATAATATGTAGGGGTGATTTCCTTGAGAACAGGAGTTATATTAGCATCATTCTTAGGAATAATAACAGTACCCCTCCTTTCAAACACAGATCTCCTTTTCTGCTCCTTCTCCAAATTCCCTGCCATTCCTCTTAACTTCTGAGGCTTGGAGAAAGTGAACTTTAAAAACTCTAATTCTTTCTCTATTTTGAATGACGCACCTTATAGGGGTACTTATGTGGTTGGGTGGAGTATGTAAATACTTTATAAAATTACGTGCTTTTTTAGAGATACATTTGCTTGGTTATAGTTTTGCTTTCCCAAACAGTTGTTTTCTTTTTTGACACAGAAAGCAATGTTCTACCTCATTTGGATCAAAGCTGAGTTAGTTTAAGACACATATTTTGTAACAAAAATTTTATGTCTCTTAACATGTTGTGAAAGTATTAATCATTATTATAATTACTTGTATTGGTAGTGTGTCATTGTAATTGTAATAAGTGTTTCTGGGTTATAAAACCTAGAAGTTCTTTGCAAGGTGGTGAGCCAGTGATGTCAACCCATGGAAATGACTATGATAAACCAGTTTTCTCTGGATTCATTTCTAGTTTGTGTCATGGTTTGAGAAAAACAATAGATGAGAACAAATTAGTATGAATACTCTTGATCATTTCATCTGGTAAAACTTCATGCCATGCCTAGGAGACGTTGGGTTTACATGGGTATTTTCAATAATTGCTTTATAGAACTTCCTCATTAAACATTTTATAAGGACATTCTGCTTTAACAAATTACATGGTGTTGAGGTAGGGACTATATGTAATTGTAAAAGGTTTATACCCCACATGCAGGTTATTACCTGGTGATATGCTGCCTGGATCTTTTTTTGCAGTGCCAGGGAAGGTGGGGGATGGGGAGAATGAAACTTGAATCAGTGGCCATCTGGCCCAGATTTGGCTGATTTCCTGTGCACTGCCCTTTGTTTCAGCCAGACAATGGATTGTTCCTTTTAAAAGATAAGAACGCCATTGATGACTTTGTGCTGAATCAGCACGTTTGGTTTGGGATTGCAAGCATAGACTCATATTGAAGGGTTTTCTCTTGTTCATAGGTCACTATCCTTGTCTTCATCCATTACAAAAATATTCTTAAGGTTGTTTTCTATAGTTTCTATGGTGAGACTATAAATTGAATAAAATAATTGGACATGTAGTTTTTCTAGTTTTGTATTACCTGTCTTAAACATTGAAATCTTCTTGTCTTTAGTATCCAAAAATAATATCTCCCTGATTGTGATTTTTGATAAATCTTTATATAGAATAGTTTCTTATGTCTGAACTTGAATTTTCCATTTGAATCTTCAATGACTTAAATTTAATGTTGTCATAAACCTAAGTTAGACTTTTATGATATGGCTATGTAAATGGTAAATTTTCTGTGACATCTGTTGTCATGTATCTGCAAATTATATTTTAGGATGGTAGAGCTACTCCTTACTTTAAATGCTACATACTCACTGTGACACTGTTTAATAAATGGTTATGGACTAGAAGTAGGGATCTCTGTCACCTAGCATGCTAAGTCAGTCAGTCATCAGTTTTTGTAGATTATCTCAGAAGCAGTAGAGATCGGAGACTAGTTAAGTGTCATTTTTCAGAAGACAAGAACAGCCTTCACTACTACCATTTTGTTGTATGACCAAGAAATATAAAAACAATCATTTTTACTTCTGAAGTTATTAGGAAGATTATTGGCAGATTTTATCTACTTTTTAGTTTAATTCTCATTTCTTTACAGTTGAGTTGCCATATTACTCCCCAGTGCAGAATTTTGTCAGAAACCACTGATAACTTCAAAATCAAGCATCTGATAAAAATTAACTGCTTTGAGATCTAACTTGTAATTCATTTGTGTATGTAAATAAAGGTATGTTGCTTAGGTAGAATCAAAGGGCCTGATCACAAGAAAAAAGCTTAATAGTTAGTTCCTTAGGGATCTAATTATGTAGCAGATGGGACCACACAGAACAATTCACTTTTGTTTAGTGTAATTAATTTTAGATCTGCATCCAGAAAAAAAAATGATGACAACAAATGACACAAAATATTAGTTTGCATCCATCTAGGGCACTGTCCACGTATGATTGTTGTTACTCTTCTCTTTTGGATCGCTTTAATCTATTCCTTACTCTATTTGATGCTAGTAAGGTCTCAGAATTGCTTATTTGCTTTAAATGAATGAGTAGTTTGGATACACTGATATTAAGAGTGTCAAAGATGTTCATTGGAATAGAATACTCAGATTTAGAGGATTGATTATTAAATTGTAAAATAAGGCAGAGTTAAAAGCTACAATAACAACAAGACCAAGACAAGTTCTACTTCATTTTCCCCCTGCTTTAATCAGAAACTAGTTCAGGGAACTAGTTCGAGGTAGAGTGGAAGGTCTTATCCTTTCTCCCCTTCCCCCCTCCTGGTCACCCTTCACCCCCACCCCCGTCCCTCAACCTCTGACTCTCCTTCAAATCTCACGGAGGAATTATAGTCTCTACAGAGGCTTGGTTGCAGATGCCTGGAAAGTTTACACTGCAGAGAGTTGTTTTGTTTGGCATAGCTAATCAGGAGCCAGGCTGGAATTGCTCATAGCTGTCATTCAGGTTTTGTTTCAAAGTCCAAGGACCTGCTGGGAAAAACAAAAAGCTAATGAAAGCTGACTGTATTTAGGCCTCAAATCTGTAGAAACTGAAATGATGTCCTGACAGTGTATTCTTATTCTTCCACATTCTTGCCGTTACTAAGGTAACAGATTTTTAGAGGCTTTCCATCTTCATTGTCAAGTATTTGCTACACTTATTGTTGTTTTTCAGATTAGAGCAATTCAGATTATCTCCTTTTGAGATGAAGGAAAAAGAGAAAATAATGGAAATAAAATGTCTGAATCAAATACCCTGAATGCTAGTAAGATCAGTTTTTATAAATGCCTTAAAATTCTCAGATTCATAACACGTTACAGTTGTTTAGGACAAGTTCAGTTCCCCAAATTTGTGATGCTGTGTATATGAAATTCCCATTCTTATAAGGTAAAATAGCACATATTCATATAATCACTGAAGAATATCTCTTATAGGAAAAATGTGTATAGTGAAATACACTGTCTTTAAGATCTTCCTTCCTGAATGAAAAACTAGTTATATGAAAAACTGATGAGCTTGAATTCCTATCTGTAAATAGTAAAATCAAGTAGCGTGAGAAAATGGACTGTGATGGGCATATTTACTGTAAACATTGTTTGTGTGTGTGTGTGTGTGTGTGTGTGTGTGTGCGTGTGTGTGTGTGCGTGTGCATGTGTGTATATATATATGTATATGAATGGAGTGAATGGAGAAGAAGGACCTGAGCCAGACTTTGAGACGTATGGGATTTAGATAGGTAAGAAGAGAAAAGATAAAATTCCAGGTTGGGGAACTAGCATGAACAAAGGTACGGACATTAAAACAAGGGCCTCCTGATACATTTTTAACACTTTTCTTCAAGACCCTTATGGGTTCTTTTTCATTCAGCTAGCTGCCCACTTTCTTATTTATTTCTTGGAAGAAAATTAAGCCAGATCTTATCTCCATGAACATAGGCTTTTACTGTGTTGGGGCCAAATTAGTGACATGATCTGATCCATACTAAAATTAGGTCACTAATTTTTCACAGGACGATTTGCCTTGGTAGATTAACACTCATCTATATGGAAATGCTGTTGTTTTTACAGTCCATGTGGGGCACATATCAAACCTGTGGTTTGATAAGTGATAAACAAAAGATTATTTTGTGGAGATAAGGTGTTCTTTGGGTTGGATTTAGAATTAAGACTCTTCAGGGAGCTTCTCAATAGTGTTATAACCTTTATGAATCCTCTTGCCATGACATTGATTCAAGTGGAAGATGACACAGTTTTTTTTTTTTTTTTTTTTTTACAGGCTTATCAAACATCTTCATCAAATACTCTTTCCCCGGTAGCAATGACTGTAATACTGAAATGACCTAATTTTAGTATGGATCAGATCATGTCACTAATTTGGCCCCAATGCAGTAAAAGCCTATGTTCATGGAGATAAGATCTGGCTTAATTTTCTTCCAAGAAATAAATAAGAAAGTGGGCAGCTAGCTGAATGAAAAAGAACCCATAAGGATCATGAAGAAAAGTGTTAAAAATGTTTCAAGAGGCCCTTGTTTTAATTTCTGTATCTTTGTTCATGCTAGTTTCCCAACCTGGAGTTTTTATCTTTTCTCTTCTTACCTATCTAAATCCCATACGCCTCAAGGTCTGGCTCAGGTCCTTCTCCATTCACTAAACCCTCTTCAACTGCTGGTGTCCAGATAGTAAGAGAGGCTGTATCCTTAGCTGGTTACAGTATTTAAAGAATGCTGTTTGAATAGGGCTTCTACATTTTTAGGAGGAGCATGATTAGGATGGGGTAGATATAAAGGAAAAATAACATAGATGGAATAGATCATTTGAAATGGGCAAGTTTAATCTAGAAAAGTTTTAAAGAGAAACAAGATATCTGTCTTCAAGGGCTGACATATGCAGCTGGAATTAGATTTACTCTAATTGCCTTTAAGGCTGTGGTTTCAAATTGTGCTCTGCAGAGCTTCAGGGATTTTGTGGTGAGCCTTGGGCTGCATGGCGGTAGAGAAGAGCCAGAGACTAGTGGACATGCTGAGTGCCCCCTGCAGCTGCCAACAGAAGAGTTCCACTTTTAACCGCTTTATGTATTGGGTTTGTGCCTACTATTTCTTTTAAAAACACATTGCATGGTTTAAAAAATACAGTTTTGAAAAACACTGCTGTACAGAATAATAAGTAAGAGAGTTTTGGTTCAAACTGCAATAAAATGTTCTAGCAATAAGAGACTTTGAAAAATTAAATGGACTGCTTTGTGAGATGTTAGTTTCAATTAAAGCAGAACATTAGTGACCCTGGCAAGGATGTTGGAAGATTTCTTCTTTTGGGGAAAGGTTAAGTTAAATGGCCTTCTAGATTTCTGACAGTTGTAAGATTGTGTAATTGATTTCTTCTCTTATTGTCACTATCAGATAATTGGACATTTTCCGATTTTTTTTTTTGAGACGAGTCACCCAGGCCGGAGTGCAATGGCACGATGTTGGCTACCTGCAACCTCCGCCTCCTGAGTTCAAGTGATTCTCCTGCATCAACCTCCTGAGTAGCTGAGATTACAGGCGTGCACCACCACCCCCAGATAAGTTTTGTATTTTTAGTAGAGTCTGGGTTCCACTGTGTTGGCCAGGCTGGTCTCAACTCCTGACCTCAGGTGATCCACCCGCCTCAGCCTCCCACAAGTGTTGGGATTACAGGCGTGAGCCACCGCCTCTGGCAACATTTAGCTGATCTTAATTGGGTTTTTTGAGAAACCCCAGCTCCCCTTTACCTCATGAACTTACAGAGTGTAGGAACAATGTCTTCATTGTTTTTGCTTTTGAATTCTTCAGATCCTAGCACAGATGTAATGTCTCAGTAAATACCTGTTGAGAGAGAAATGAGTTCAAGAAGCACTTGCTTGATTGCCTTATGACCCCATCCAGTAATAAATGGTGATAAGGGAAGGTATTTACAGGCTATTTTTTCTACTTTTGCTTTCTGCCCTTCAGAAATAGTAGAAATGACAAAGAGTTGAGATAAGCCAGTCCCAGCCCAAGCCCCTTTTTTTCCACCCAGGAGGCCAAAATACTATTTTGTCTGAAAAAGTGAACATTGCTTCCTGAGAGCCTAATAGCTAAAAAATTTAACATGGAAATCAGGATCCTTCCTACAAATTAAGAAACTGAGGCACAGAAGAATGGTGAAGTGAGGAGATTTCTAGATATTCCAAGTGCAAACAGGGGAATATGTTAATAAGAGGATCACATTGGCAGGCTTGGCTTCAGGGTCTTTTGCCCCCTGATTCAGTTGGTTCTTATGTTATTAAGAACTAAGACTAAAGGGTATAAATTAAAGTTTTTCCAGATGCATGATTGGAATTTAGTAATGGTGGTAAACTTGATACAGGGGTAGGCAGGTGCTTGAGCACAGCGGAATCGAAAGCAACCATGCCACCCATAGGAGGCTTTTCATGTTTCCTGTCTTTGTCCTGGGTGGAAAAGGAAGAGTGTTTGTGCCAGCTTCTGGCACATTGCCTTGTGCCAAGTAGACACTAAAGAAGTACTTATGGAATCAAGCTAAATTTTATTAATGGGGCTTTCAGAGGAATTACTAATTACAGTGCACACTGTAGGTGGTAATCATAGTTCTTCTTGCTTGAAGTTCCCTGTTCCCCAAGTCAGGTGAGTTTAGGAACAATTTTCATGATGTCAATATCTTTTATTTTTTTTGAGACACGGTTTTACTCTGTTGTCCAGGCTGGAGTGCAGTGGCACGATCTCAGCTCACTGAAACCTCTGCCTCCCAGGCTCAAGTGGTTCTCCCACTGCAGCCTCCTGAGTAGCCAGGACTATAATTGCACCCACCATGCCTCACTAATTTTTGTATTTTTTGTAAAATGCGATTTTGCCATGTTGCCCAGGTTGGTCTTGAACTCCTGGGCTCAAGTGATCTGCCCATTTCAGCCTCCCAAAGTACCGGGATTACAGGTATGAGCCACCATGCCTGGCCCTGGTCAGTAACTTAGAGTTCAAATGAGGAGATTGGTCACATCTGAAAACACAGATAGGCTTATGAAGATCTCTGTACAAGTTGTTCATTGTTGATTAGTGACAAGAAGGATGTCTGGAGCCAGTAAATGATTCTAGCACTAAGGAAGCCTTGCCATACCTCTGGGAGAAAAGGGTTACTTTTCATTAGGTGAGTAGTTATAAATCCTAATTATTAATATGTATACTGTAATGCCTGAGTACTTTCTGGGGTGAAGATATCATAAACAGAAAACTAGATTGCAAAAGGATTTCAAAATTAGTCTCATACTTATGGCTATTTTACTGATGGAGAGGAAATTGGACCCCTAGAGATACTTAAATACCCTAGAGCCGGATTAGAGCATAGGCTATTTGATTCCCAATATAATCACCTATTCATAATGGAGGATATCTTTATTCATTCTGTAGATTTTTAACAATATGTAGGAATGAATGGCCTTTCTTCCCAAAGCTGTTTTATAATTTGCAGATTATGCCCAGTTCTGGGTATTATTTATATATCTTTAAAGCTATTGAACATGTCTTATGGTTTTATGCAATGAAAGGGCACTACAGGTGTCAAGAACATCATAGAGCTGCTTATATAGTATACAAGATACACCTTAATGCCTAAGGCAACAAGTGCCTTCTGCCAGTAAGAATGAAAATTAAGGTCTATGGAAAAATTTAATTAAAACAATTAAGACCTGAGAGTGAGATGAGGAAATAAAAAATTAAGACAACTCATTTGGAAATGGTTTATTAGTTAAAAAAAAGGATTTTTTAAGCATACTAAAGCATATTGGAACAAATTTTTAACTCATTTAAAAGAATATGTTATTAACACTATTAAAGGCTTTAATAAAAACTCAGTTGTATATACATATTTATATGATACTTAGCAACAGTTCATTAAAATGTTTATCAACAAATTAGCATATTTGATTTATACTGGAAAGCTCTAGAGATCAGAAATAGGATTAGGATAAAAATTTCACAGAGGAAGATTAAATGTATAGCAAGAAAGAACTTGCAGGGTTCAGTGGCTCATGCCTGTAATCCTAGCACTTTGGGAGGCTGAGGTGGGCAGATTACGAGGTCAGGAGATCGAGACCATCCTGGCCAACATGGTGAAACCCCATCTCTACTAAAAATACAAAAAATTAGCCAGGAGTGGTGACACACACCTGTAGTTCCAGCTACTGGGGAGGCTGAGGCAGGAGAATCGCTTGAACCCGGGAGGAAGAGGTTGCAGTGAGCCGAGATCATGTCACTGCACTCTAGCCTGGGCGATAGAGCAAGACTTTATCTCAAAAAAAAAAAAAAAAAAAAGAACTTAAAAACATGTTTTACTTTACTATTATGTATATTAAAGAGTCTAATAATGAAAATTAGGTTGTCTTCTGCATTTGTTTCCCAGTCGCCCAAATCCCCTAACTGGAGATAACTCCATTTCTAGTATACCCTTCCTGATATATTTTGTGTATGTACAAACATGTATGTGTATGTACAGGAAAACATATTGAACATATCGTTTGGTACTTTGGAGACTGATGAAAACCTGTCTGTGAGCTAGTGCTCTTAATAGTATAACATGCTATCTTGTGATGTATCTGAGAACTGTCACTAAAGTGTTCAACAGAGGCTGGAGGATGGGCTGTGAGAAATGTCACAGGGATTCCCATCCTGGGTGGAAGTGGACATTGATGACATTGAAGTTTCTCCTCCCAAATTCTGTGATATATTTAAGTGCCTATTAGGTGCTAAGCACTGTGGGAACAAAAAAGAAGCATAAGGAACTTTTGTTTTATTGGGGAAGCTAAGATACATGTTCACATGCACACCATCAGAGAAAATGTAAATTCTGTAAGACAAAATTAGTGATATCACAAAGCTATATAAAAATAGTTGTTGAATGACCTGGGTAGATGGTAGTAAGTACTGTGAGTTAAGCAAAGGGTGAGAAAGTCTAAAGAAACTTTGTTTATGAGGTGGGATTATACCTAAGCCCTGAAGAATTGAATTTGGATTAACAGTGAAGAGGTAAATAGAGTAGTTTGTCATTGTTGAACACTAAAAGTGAATAGAGGGATGGCAGGTAGACTGGGATGAAAGTGAAGGAAATAAGAGGTTGGTGGGAAGAAAAGATGTTAAATTAAGACTATGTTATGAAGTCAGTGAAGTCTAGGATCTGAAGTGTAGCCTACATAAAATGAGTAACAAGGGCCCACTGAAAGTTTCTTTTTTTCTTTCATTTTTAGTTAACACATAATAATTATACATATTTATGGGATACAGAATATTTCAATACATGTATACAATGTGTAATGGTCAAATCAGGGTAATTAGCATATCTATCACCTCAAACATTTATAATTTTTTTGTATTGTAAACATTTAGAATCCTCTTTTAGCTTTTTGAAAACATAAGTTATAGTTAACCATATTCCCCCTATGGTGTTACAGGACACCAGAACTTACTCCTCCAATCTAGCTGTAATTTTGTATCCAGACCTGCCTCTCCCTATCCTTCCCCTCCCCTCACCCTTTCCTTCCTCTAATGGCTACAATTCTACTCTACTTCTATGAGCTCAATATTTTTTATTTTTAGTTCCTATATATGAGTGAGAATGTGCAGTATTTACCTTTCTGTGCCTGGTTTATTTCACTTAATATAATGTCCTCCATGCTCATCCATGTTGCCACCAAAGACAGGATTTCATTCTTTTTTTTTAATAGCTAAATAGTATTCCACTGTTTGTATATACCACACTTTCTTTTTTTTTTTTTTT
>NW_016107327.1:10631801-10634443 GCF_001604975.1 Cebus imitator | reverse complement strand
TTCTCCTGCCTCAGCCTCCTGAGTAGCTGGGGCTACAGGTGCACACCACCATGCCCAGCTAATTTTTGTATTTTTTTAATGGAGATGGGGTTTCACCATGTTGGCCAGGATGGTCTCGATCTCTTGACCTCGTGATCTGTTCACCTCGGCCGCCCAAAGTGCTGGGATTACAGGTGTGAGCCACGGCGCCTGGCCAGTAGTTCTATTTTAAATTTTTTTGAGAACCCCCATACTATTTTCCATAATGGCTATATTATGTAATTGGTTACACTAATTTACACCAACAGTATATATGAGTTCCTTTTTCTTTGCTTCCTCACTAGCATCTGTTATTTTTTTGTCTTTTTCATAGTAGCCATTCCAACTGAGTAGAGGTGATATCTCATTGTGGTTCTGATTTGCATTTCCCTGGTGATTAGTGATGTTGAGCATTTTTTCATATACTTGTTGGCTGTATATAAAAATCAACTCAAAGTGGATTAAAGACTTAAACATAAGACTGAAAATTATAAAGCTATTAGAAGAAAACAAGGGCAATGCTTTAGAACATTGAGTCTAGGCAACGATTTTATGGCTAAGACTTCAACAGCATGGGCAATAAAACCAAAAATAGGCTGGGAGTGGTGGCTCACGCCTGTAATGCCAACACTTTGCGAGGCCGAGATAGGTGGATCATGAGGTCAGGAGATCGAGACCATCCTGGCCAATATGTTGAAACCTTATCACTACTAAAAATACAAAAAAATTATCTAGGCGTGGTCGCGTGCAACTGTAGTCCCAGCTACTCAGGAGGCTGAGGCAGGAGAATCACTTGAATCTGGGAGGCGGAGGTTGCAGTGAGCCGAGATCGCACCACTGCACTCCAGCCTAGGCAATAGCACAAGACTCTGTCTCAAAGAAGAGGAACAATGGAACTATATTAAACTAAAAAACTTCAGCATTGCCAGGGAAAAAATATCAACAGAGTGAAAAGACAACCTATAGCATGGAAGAAAATATTTGCAAAGTATTTACTCAACAAGGCACTAATGATTAGAATATACAAGGAACTTAACAGCAAAAACAACAACAACAACAACAACAAATAATAATCTGGTCAAAAAGCGGGCAAAAGATCTGAATAGGCATTTCTCAAATGGTGACAGACAAATGGCCAACCACCAGACATTTCTTAACAGGATTGTGACATTGTTGTATTTTATAACGGCAGCTTTCAGCCATTGCATACATATGGGTGCACATGGACCTGAATATTAGTGTTGGAAATAAAAGAGAAAAAGGGGATTCAAAAAATGAAAAGAGATATGTGATTGCTGATTGAATTTTGGTGTCAGAGGAGAGGGATGAGAGACTGATAACTCCAAGTTTTCAAGCCCAACTTCCTGGGAGAAAGATCTTACCATTTAACAGTATTAGAAAAGACAGAAGTCAGTTTTTTGGGGATGGAAATGATGAATTTGATTTTAGATTAAGGTTGAAATGATGGACAGACATTCAAATAAAAGTATGTAGTCGTTGAAAGTATGTAGTCACTGAAAGAAATTGGACGTGGAAGGCAACATCCCTGATACATACCCAACTACACCCTGAGTGCACCATCTCTCCAGAAAAGACAAGCGGTTCTCCTATTTAGCTGAATTCCCATCAGACCCAATTTAACTGGAAGAGAATTATTTATATATGACAAGGTAAAGTCCAATATAGGGAGATGAAAAAATGAGTATACTTTTAATGTTTGACTCAAATATTACATTTCATATCTATAGGATGTATGTTTTTTTTGTACTGTGATCGACATTTGTTTAAATCCTTGCTTACTATTTCAGCTGTTTAATTCTGAAAAAGAGTTTTAGGATGATGTTCTGGTTAAGTTGCCATTCGATATAACACTGCAGTCTTTGTTATTAACAAATAATAGTTCTTATGTACATTTAAGAAGTGTGAAATTTAGTGAACTTATTTTGAGACAGAATTTTGCTCTTGTTTTCCAAGCTGGAGTGCAGTGGCGCGATCTCTGCTCACTGCAACCTCTGCCTCCCAGGTTTAAGTGATTTTCCTGCCTCAGCCTTCTGAGTAGCTGGGATTACAGGCATGCACCACCACAACCGGCTAATTTTTTTGTATTTTTAGTAGAGACAGGGTTTCCCATGTTGACCATGTGGTCTCAAACTCCTGACCTCAGGCGATTCACCCGCCTCAGCCTCTCAAAGTGCTGGGATTACAGATGTGAGCCATTGCACCTGGCTAGTGAATTTATTTTTATCCTGTGGCATATTGTACCTACTTCTAATTTAGCAGTCTTTTGTTTTGGCAGGTTAAAAAAAAAGTTTACTAATGACAATGTAATATCCAATATTGAATGATTGGGTATTTTAGGGAATGATTGATCTATATAATTGCTGAGATCACTATGTGCAGATAAAGGGGGGCAGTAAGCTTTATTTCTTGGTTTCTTCCTCTTTAGACAAAGTCTTGATGCTCCCCTCCTTCTTGGTCTGGAGCCTCTCATCAGGGAGCTTGCATGCTTTGGTCTCAGACCTGTGGGCCTCAGCCTGGCCAGCCAGGAGCTTCTTGCAGACTTTGTCTGCCTTCAGCTTTTGGATGTGTTCCATGAGAATCTGCATTTTTTTTTTTTTTTTTTT
>NW_016107327.1:10623199-10631561 GCF_001604975.1 Cebus imitator | reverse complement strand
TTTTTTTTGATGGAGTTTTGCTCTTGGTCGCACAGACTGGAGTGCAATGGCACAATCTCAGTTCACTGCAACCTCTACCTCCTGGGTTCAAGCAATTCTCCTGCGTCAGCCTCCCAAGTAACTGGAATTACAAGTGCCTGCCACCATGCCTGGATAATTTTTGTATTTTTAGTAGAGATGGGGCTTTGCCATGTTGGCCAGGCTGGTCTTGAACTCCTGACCTCAGGTGATCCATCAGCCTCACCTCGCAGAGTGTTGGGATTACTGGCATAAGCTACTGTGCTCGGCCTACTGCTTGTTTTTGAACATGTTCCCCTTTACCTTCCAATATGGGATGTGATGCTTGTGGTAGTCTATCCTCTTAGATTCACAGTACCTTCTGAGCAGCCAGTGCAGAATTTTCCTATTCCCCTTACAAGTTACCGTCTTGGGCATTTGAGAATTGCCTGCCCTTCTGGCAGGCCAAGGTGTTTATCCGACATTGAGACGGAATTGTCAGTCACGGGCTTGAGGATGATCCGCTGGTCTTTGATCATCTTCCAGGTTGGCCTGCAGGAGTTGGCGTTGGCAATTTCACTGGTCTCATTAGGGTCCAGCCAGACCTTTTGCTATAGCAGAGGACCGTGGAGGTTAGCTTCTTCCAAAGCAGACCATATTCATGCCTGACCCCTGAGTGCCTAAAGGAAAGCTGTTTTAGCAATTTTTACACTGAAATGTAATTGTTTGAAACCTATGGAATATCCCAAGTGAGAAATTACTATACCTTAAGGTAAGGAATGAGTTTTGTTTGTCCCGAGGAGCTGGTATGCATCCTCTTCTGTGTTGGTAAGAGACTGTTGTGTTCCCCGCTTAGTTCCTGTTCCCTAGGAAAGTTAGAGCTAAATTTGATGCTGCACTCTACATCTATTGTTTAGTATATTTGATTTCTTTTGGACCTGAACTTTCTTTTCCTATTTTGTTACATGATGCATATTTCTTCTTATAAGCCAGGGCACATCTTGTGGGGGAAAACTAAAGGTACACATAAATTTAATTTATTATAGCTATCAAACAATTCCCAGAGTCAAGGTCGTATCTGCTCAGCACATAGAATAATTCTAAGGTCATAGTAAATATGCTAAAAATGTTTTGGAGGCTGGGTGCAGAGGCCCATGCCTGTAATCCCAGCACTTTGGGAGGCCGAGGTGGGTGGATCACCTGAGGTCGGGAGTTTGAGACCCACCTGACCAACATGGAGAAACCCTGCCTCTACTAAAAATACAAAATTAGCTGGGTGTGGTGGCACCTGCCTGTAATCTCAGCTTCTCGGGAGGCTGAGGCAGGAGAATTGCTTGAACCTGGGAGGCAGAGGTTGTGGTAAGCCAAGATTATGCCATTGCACCACAGCCTAGGCAACAAGAATGAAACTCTGCCTCAAAAAAAAAAAAAAGTTTTGGAATGAAGTTCAACAAAAGTTCAGAAATTTCAGGAAGACTATTTGAGTAGGAAAACTAGAGACACTATCTTGAAAGAGGGGGGCATTTATGCTAACTCTGAGAAACAAGTATTGTTTTACAGGCAGAGGTGGGTTGAAGGGTTTTTTTAGGGAAGGGAGTTGCATGAGGAGAGATGTAAAGGCAGAAAAACATGAGCCTTATCCTTGTTAGGGCAAATAATCATTTTGGAGAATAATGGGGAAGATGGAGGGAGTGGTAGGAAGCCTGGCTGCCTTTGCTGTTAGGTTATCATCTGTGACTATTACTTGACATTTATCTCTTTCTCATCATGTCTAGAGCCAGGCCCCAGATACCATTGGCCCAGTGTGTAAGAGTTCACAGGGATAGGAGAGGACGAACACCCACTCTTCAAGTGTCCTCTCTCATCCCGCCCTTGACTCGTAGTCATTGACTCTAATCCTTTACTTAAAACAACTAAGCTGTGATGTTGTTTTAACCCTGCCTAAAATCCAAGCAGTCTACAGGCTGCCAGGCAACCTTAATTATTCTTTAGTTTACTCATGAGGAGTCCCCAAACATAAAGTACACTTACACACATAGGAAACAAGGACTTTCTCAGTGGGCTATTTCACTACTTGAAGCTGTCTGGTGAAATTTGGAAGTAATAAAAATAAATGCTTATATTTATCCAGCATTGTGTACCAAGCACTCGATTGAGTACATTGTATCTATTGTGTCATTTCATCCTCATCACCATCCTTAGAAGTATATGCTATGATTATCTTCATCTTAGTAATAAAAAATAGATGGAAGTCTAGTACACTGCATTTAAGTTCACACAGTAACCTAAGTGTAGTGTACTAGAACTGGGATTTGAATCCAGGCAGTCTGATTTCAAAGCCTGAACTCTTAGCCTGTACATCATACTAATTTAAAGGAAACACATTGAGAAAGTATGAGAGACACATGTTCTGTATTCAATAGATGATGACAAACGATTAAGTATGACTGTTAACATAACAGACCTTTATATTTCACATTTCATAAACTGAGTGGTTTTGGGCACACTCAGGTCTTTGTTTTGTATTTTTAACGTTTAAATAAAAATTATCTTTGAATCCCTTTAGATAGGGCGTGCATTCTTCTTTCATGTGTGTCTCATGTTAGCCCAGAAATATATGGCATTAGTGGATGTATGATGTTAATTCAGAATTCATTTATTGACTGGACATGGTGGCTCATGCCTGTAATCCCAGCACGTTGAGAGGCCAAGGCAGGAGGATTGCTTGAGGCCAGGAGTTTGATACCAGCCTAGGCAACACAGTGAGACTGTCTTTACAAAAAGCTAAAAAAAAAAGCCAGCCATGGTAGCATGCACCTGTAGTCCCAGGTACTCGAAAGGCTGAAGGGGGAGGATCCCTTGGGCCCAGGAGTTTGAGACTGCAGTGAGCTATAGTCTTGCCACTGTACTCCAGCCTGGGTGACAGGGCAAGACCCTGTCTCTTAGAAAAAAAAAAACAAAAAACAAAAAACAAAAAAAAAAAAATGGGGGGGGGGGTGGGTGGTGGGCATGGTGGCTTATTCCTGTAATCCCAGCACTTTGGGAGGTGAGGCGAGTGGATCATGAGGTCAGGAGATTGAGACCATCCTGGCTAACGTGGTGAAACCCCATCTCTACTACAAATACAAAAAAAATTTAGCCAGGCATGGTGGCACGTGCCTGTAACCTGAGCTACTCAGAGGCTGAGGCAGGAGAATCGCATGAACTAGCGAGGTGGAGGTTGCAGTGAGCTGAGATCGCACCACTGCACTACAACCTGGCAACAGAGTGAGACTCTGTCTCAGAAACAAAACAAAAACAAAAAGAATGCATTTATTATGTTAGTTCAGAGTGTAGCCCCCACTCATGCAGGTTGCTGTTTTGCTGTTTAAGGCAATGAGAGGGAAAAAAGGGATAATGCCAGCCATGCAGATTTCCTTTATCAGGGAATGAAACCCTTTCCCAGAAATCCCTGCAGTGGACTTTCCATTAGTTTTCTTAGTTAGAACTGGGCTGCATGACCATCCCTCACTACAGGGGAGGCTAGAAGGGTGGGGAACAGAATTCTCATGATGAGCTTAGACCAATCAAAATCCTTCCTTTAAAGCTGTGCAAATTGGCACCCCAAACAGAACTGGAGTCCTGTTAGCAAAGAAGAGGGAGTGGAATTTTAAAAGGGACTAAGAATATCTGTCATTTATTAATTCTTTAAAATTATGATTTGACTACACACTACCCTCACAATGGAATGATTCATTAGGATAAGCTAACTGCTGTAACAAACATCCTTAAAATTCCAGTGGCTTAATTACTTGCTCATGCTGTAGTCTGACACGGTGAGGCACTTCTTGCCGTCATTTAGGGATCCAGGTCCTTTCATCTTGTTACACTACTGTCTTCCAATTCTAGACTCCCAAGATTGCTGTGGCAGGAAGAGAGCGTATAGGGAAGGCAAACAGCTCTTAACTGTCTTGGCCATCACATCAGGCACGTTCCATCTCAGAGCTAGGAAATGTTTAGCTGTGTCTCCAGGGAGAGGAAGTAGGTTTGGTAAGCATCTAGCCAGTCTCTGCCACACTGCAGTTGAGTGAAATCTAGTTGTCACTGAAGACAATTGACAAGATGGATAAAGGTGTTTTTTACAAATGTAAAAAATGACTTTCATAAGAAATTATAAATGGGACGTATAATTTTTTGATATTTCTTAACAGTATTTCACCTACTTTTCCTCTTTATTGACAGTTAAAATATGAGACAGCCTCAAGCATGTTATATCTAAAAAACCTTCCTTGACCTTTCCAGACAATAAGCAGCTCACTGTATTTACTTCTGTGCTGGGCTACTCCTTAGCTGTAATAACTCATTGGCATGCATCTCACTTGGCTCAAAACTCATAGGGTGAAGACCATGCACAGTTCATCTTTTAATTATCAGGGCTTAATGTCAAGAAGATAATAAAAAAAGATATAATTGAATTAATGTCTAAATGGATAAATGCAGAAATGAATGTATTGATAATAGTAAAACTTCAGACTAAAAGGAAAAAAAGCTAGTTTTAAATCATGATAATTTTTATTTACATAATTTTTATAAAAATAATGTTTTTCTCTGGCAGGCCATGCATGGTGACTCACACCTGTAATCCCAGCACTTTGGGAGGCTGAGGTGGGTGGATCACCTGAGGTCAGGATTTCGAGAACAGCCTGGACAACATGGCAAAACCCCGTCTCTATTAAAAATACAAAAATTAACTGTGTGTGGTAGCAGGTGCCTGTAATCCCAGCTACTCAGGAGGCTGAGGCAGGGAGAATTGCTTGAGCCTGGGAGGTGGAGGTTACAGTGAGCTGAGATCATGTCACTGCACACCAACCTGGGCAACAGAATGAGACTCCATCTCAAAAAAAAAAAAGTTCTTCTCCGTAGCATAAATGATACTTTGAACTAGCTGCTCACCAATAATTAACATACATAGTAATATTTGGTCAATCTAGTTCTACATATTTGATTATGAGGTGAAGATTTTAAATTGTTTTCATAAATATGTTAAATATGCGGTTCAGTTTGAGTGACCTTGTATTTCACATCTGTGGAGAATAGATGAGATTTTAATTTCATTAGTAATAGTTGTCATACTTAACTATCTTAATCTTCTATTCATTAATTCAACCAGCATTCAATGAGTTCCTACGCAAACAGAAGATACTAATAAACACACTAGTCTGTAATTATATAATTAAAGATTTTATTAGTTGGGACGAAGGCTAGAAAAGGTTAGACTAACTGGGAGTTCATAATTTGTCTTGGAGATTTAAGAAAGTTTTTGAAGAGGTACTCTCTGTGTTGAGATGAAGAGGAAGAATGAGACAAAGCCTGATGGAGAGTTTGGGAGAGAGCACTTCAGAATGTTTGAAGGTGCTGAGAAGCGCTTGACACATGGGAGGAACTGAGCAAGAAGGCCAGGGCCATCAGCTGGAGGGGCAGGACAGTGGAGACGTAGGCTTGGGCCTCCCAGACCATGGTGAGGCCGCTAGTCCTTTACTTTAAAACATTTGTGCATGTGATTAAAAAAAAATGAAAAGAAAAAACTTAGTGTTTTAGATGACAATGTATAATAAACCTTTTATCCATCATAAAATATTTTGGAATAAGATATGTAAATACTTAGTCCATTTTGCTATAATAAAAAACCATAAACTGGATGGCTTATAAACAACAAACATTTATTTCTTAAAATTCTAGAGGCTTGGAAGTCCAAGATCAAGGCACCAACAGATTCAGTGTCTGGGAAGGGCACATTTCTTGATTCATAGATGATGCCTTCCAGCTGTATCCTTACATGGTGGAGGGACACTGGAGCTCTCTAGGGTCTCTTTTATAAGGTCAATAATTTCATTCATGAGGGATATAACCTTATGACCCAATTACCTCCCAAAAACCTAACTCCTAAAACCATCACCTTGAGGGTTAGGATTTCAAAATATGAATTTTGGAGTGACACACACATTTAGATCGTTGCAAATACACACATATATATATGTATATTTGTGTGTGTGTGTGTGTGTGTGTATGTATATATATATATATATATACATACACACACACACACACACACACAAACAATAAACACAATTTTTATTTTTATATTTTGGGACTGGGCTTCACTCAGTAGTTGGGACCACAGACATGTGTCACCATGCCCAGCTAATTTATTTAGTTTTTGAATAAAAAATACCAGCCAGGCACAATGACGCATGCCTGTAATCCTAGCACATTCAGAGGCTGAGGTGAGCAGATCACTTGAACTCAGGAGTTTGAGATCAGCCTGAGCAACATGGTGAAAGCCTGTTTCTACAAAAAACCTGGGTGGGCCTGGTGGAGTGCACCTGTAGTCCCAGCTATTTGGGAGGCTATGTGGGAGGATCACTTAAGCCCAGGAATTCAACACTGCAGCGAACTGTGACTGCAGTACTGCACTCTAGCCTGGGCAACAGAGCAAGACCCCATCTCCAAAAATAAATAAACAATTAAAAATTTTAAAATACCACACTTGTAACAACAATGAAAAAAAATACTGGTTACATTTCATAAATGGAAGAAAAGAAACTAAACTAGGTTGAGATAAATGTAGGAGATAGATTTAAATAAGTCAGGGGAAAATACTTTTTTATTTTATTTATTTTTTACAAGGGAAAATACTTTTGTTAACAAGTGTGGTATTTTAAAATTTTGAGTATTTTTTTTTTTTAGAGATAAGTCTTCTCCTTTTGCCCAGGCTGAAGTGTAGTACAGTAGCAGTATATATAATATACAAAAAGCCTGGTCAACATTGTGAAACCCCATCTCTACTAAAAATGCAAAATTAGCCAGGTGTGGTGGTGCACAATCTGTAATCCCAGCTACCTGGGAGGCTGAGGCAGGAGAACCACTTGAACCCAGGAGGCAGAGTTTGCAGGAAGCCGAGATCTTGCCACTGCACTTTAACCTGGGTGACAGACCAAGACTCTGTCTCAAAAAAATAAAAGTGTTAATATTCTCTGCATATAAAACATTCTTACAGTCATTTTAAAACAACAATTACCTCAAAATAAAGGAATCTAGGGCAGAAGTTGACAAACTCATCCTAGATCAAATCCAGTCCATATCTTATTTTGAAAATAAAGTTTTATTGAAACATGATCATGCTTGTTCATTTGCATATTGTCTGTGGTTGCATTTGAGCCTCAGTGACAGAGTTGAATGTGACATCAAACCCAGAAATTTTTAGTATCAGTTTTCTTATCTCTTATATCAAGGAAAATTCACTTTTGGTGACCTTGGAAGACAATATAGAGTCTCTTCTCTTTGGAATGGCTTTTGGTGGTCCTGTTTAGCTTCAGGAGAATGGACCAGTCGGGCTCCTGAGGTTCCTTCCTCATCCTCATCCTGTTTTATCTCGAACTTGTCTTGGGTCAGGTTATTACATGGGAATACCTGCATAAGACCTGTCCTCTCTTATGCGTTTATTCCTGTTGGGTCAGTCCTCAATCGACCTATTTTTCTGCCCCGACCTTCTTCTGCGACATCACCTCTTCCATGGTAAACCAGTTCCAGGGACCTCAGTGTTTTTAAGACACATTCTCTGACCTTCATCAATAACTGACTCTGCAACCATCTATTCTTCTTTGCTCTTGCACCCAGGTTGTTGACTTTTATTGAAGAAATTCACACAACCTGGGAAATGGGTGGTACAGCTACATTCATGGTCTCTCCCCTGGGCTGGGAACCCTGCCCTGAAATCTTAACATGATTCCAAGTCAGCTCTTCTCCAGTTACCTCTAAAGAGTGGCCAGCCTGACCTTTCTTGTCTAACATCAGCATGCCAGTTCCACCATCCCTTTGTAGCTCTCTGTAAATGATCTTGCCTTATACTGCACAGGGAAAATGGAGGCCTTCATGTAGTAAATACTGGATCTTAACCTCATCTCATTCCTCAGAATGAGGAATCTACTTGTGATACCTTTCTTCTGCTTTATTGTAAACACTTTGTCTCTAAAATGTTTTCTTTAGCTTATAAATTAGTTCATTTCTAGTCTTTCTATAAAAAAAGAAAAAAGGAAGAGGCTGGGTGCTGTGGCTCATGCCTGTAATCCCAGCACTTTCGGAGGCTGAGGCGGGCGGATCATGAGGTCAAGTGGTGGAGACCATCCTGGCCAACATGGTGAAACCCTGCCTCTACTAAAAAAAATACAAAAAGTTAGCCAGGTGTGGTGACACACGCTTGTGGTCCCAGCTACTCGGGAGGCTGAGGCAGAAGAGTCGCTTGAACCCAGGAGGCGGAGGTTGCAGTGAGCCAAGATTGCGCCACTGCACTCCAGCCTGGCAACAGAGCAAGACTCTGTCTCAAAAA
>NW_016107327.1:10600711-10622804 GCF_001604975.1 Cebus imitator | reverse complement strand
TGAAACGGGGTTTCACTATGTTGGCCAGGGTGGTCTCAAACCCCTAACCTAGTGATCCACGCCCCTCAGCCTCCCAAAGTGCTGGGATTACAGGTGTGAGCCACTGTGCCTGGCCTAATGTGCTTCATTTTCTTTGTTGATACTGTCCTCTTTTAGTTTCCCACTTTTGTTTTTCCTCAGATGCTTTGCATGCTCTTACTCATTTTCCTGCCTTTTAAATAGAATTTCATCCTTAGACTCCTTTTCTTGCCTTCTTCCTAGGCAATCCCATGACCTCTGTACTAATGATCTGTAAATCTCCACTCCCAACTTAGGCCTTTGCGTAGACTCCTCCGTCAAGCGCCTACTAGGAAATCCCATGCCTTTGTGTCCTAATGTGATCTCAAACTAAACATAATCAAAACTCAACTCCTTGTCACCCCTGCCATGCCATGCACACCATGCCATGCTGCACCCTGTGATACTGCATGAGCCACCAGACTGTAATGCTCTGTGACTTTTTTGTCTGCCCAATTCTATTTTGACCTTCTTGAGGACAGGAATCTCACTTTTCATTTCTGTATCTTCAGTGTCCAGTACGTTGAGTTTGCTCAATCAATGTGTGAGAGAATGGAAGTAAGGAAGAAGAGTAAATGCAAGAAAGTGCCAAAAATGTTCTCATTACTGTAGGACCTATTGATAAAACACAACAGAAACCCATGAGGCCTGTTGAAATGGGTATAGCCATGACAAATGACTTTTTATTTAGTGTTGAAGCCATTTATTTAGGCTCATAGATTGTAGGATATTAAAGTTAGAACAGCATCCTCCTCAAAACATGAAGTTTAGTAGTATACATTGAGAATTTTACATTTAACATTTAGCACACTTTTGCTTAGCACCTGAATTTTTGATACTTGGTAGTACTGAGAGCACTCAGTGTAAAGTGTTCTGGGTGTAAAATGTTCTGGTATCAATACCTGAGGTCAGAATACTAATCCTTGAGCAATTTATAACACCAACAAAAAATATGCAACAGAGAAAACACCAGTCCTGGTAGATATGTAGAAAAATTACAGTTTTCAGAGTCCAGGTTTGAATTAATAAAGTAGCAATCAGAAACCATAAGGAAAAGATATGTATGCCAAACTAAGTGCAGAAACCAATTGATTATCTATTTTTAAAATTCAGATTGTCTTAATGTCAATAGTGTTTCATTTAAAAAAACAAGACTTCTGGAAATTTTAAACTAATTAACATTAGAATAGCCTAATAGTTACATTAGAATAGCAATAATTCCTATACAACTGAACACATGTCCTATAAAGTAGTGTTATTTACGGCTAACTCCATGTTTCTTTAATTTTCCTGACAAATATTGTCAAAATAAGCATTCAGTGGGGTGAAAAAAAATCATTAAGACATTATCAAATCAAATACTTATATTAAAATCATTCTGTGGCTGGGCGCGGTGACGGACGCCTGTAATCCCAGCACTTTGGGAGGCCAAGGCGGGCAGAACACAAGGTCAGGAGATCGAGACCTTCCTGGCCAACATGGTGAAACCCTGTCTCTACTAAAAATACAGAAATTAGCTGGGCATGGTGGCATGTGCCTGAAATCCCAGCTACTCAGGAGGCCGAGGCACGAGAATCGCCTGAACCCAGGAGGTAGAGGTTGCAGGAGCTGAGATCACATCACTGCACTCCAGCCTGGTGACAGGGCAAGACTCCATCTCAAAAAAAAAAAAAAAATTATAAAAATGCAGTTTGTCTCATCATTTCAAATCCCTTCCTTGTTTAAAGAAAAGATTATATTTTAGAAAATTTGAGAAACAGAAAAAGGGCATCTGTAATCCCACCGACTTCATATAGCTTTTTGCAGAAATGTTTATTTTCATAATTGTAATTATATATGTAATTTTGTATTCTTCTTTTAAAGTTAATATTTCTCTCATGAATATTTTTCTATGATGTTACTGAATAGTTATGATTATAATTTCTTATAGCAGCCTAATTCCATCTAATTATATGCCTAAATGTCTTTATCATTTACTGGATACTTTAAATGAGATCCAATTTTTTACTCTGTACTTATGGATCCTTTCCCAGCATACTTTGTACTTTTTCCTTAGGGTAGATTTCTGAAAGTAAAATAGTTCAGTTGAAAGTTATATTTTTAGATATATAATATCTTAATAGTTTTCCAAAAGATTCTTACAATTTTTAATTCCCCCAGAATGTAAAAGTACCAATCTCTGCTGGGCGCAGTGGATCACCTGAGGTCAGGAATTCAAGACCAGCCTGGCCATCATGGTGAAACCCCATCTTTAATAAAATAAAATAAAATAAAGTACCAATCTCACTGCAAATTTAGCAGGTTTAAAATTTTTTTTCTTCAAGAAGTGGGCTCTTGCTGTGTTCACTTTAAGAGGTGGGGTCTTGCTGTTTTGCCCAGGCTGGAGTGCAGTGGTTATTCACAGGCAAGATCATCACACCCCATACAAACTCCTGGTCTCGAGCAATCCTCCCACCTGAGCCTTGAGAGTAGCTGGGACTACAGGTGCATGCCACCTGTGGCTGGCCTGATTTAGCAGGTTTTTAAAAAACAGTACTTTATTGGTGTTTTTTGTTTTGTTTTTAGTTTGTAGACTCTATTTTAGAGCAGTGTTATGTTTACAGAAAAATGTAGCCGGAAGTACAGAGGCTCCCATGTATATCCTTTTGAACCCCTCTTCCAGATTACTGTAGTACTTTTGTTACAATTGATGAATGAATATTTACACATTATTAACTAAAGTTCATTGTTTATATTAGGGTTCACTCTTTATGTTGTACATTGTATAGGTTTCGACAAATATATAGTTTCATCTATTAATATTATCATATGCTGAATAGTTTGATTGCGTTCTACCATTGCGCTATAAATCCTTTGTGATCCGCCAATTCATTCCTCTCTCCCTGTAAGTCCTGGACAACCACAGGTCTTCTTACTGCCACTCTAGGCTTGCTTGTTCCAGAATGTCATATTGTTGGAATCATATAGTAGGTAGGCTTTTCATTCAGCAATGTGCATTTAAGGTTCTACCATGTCTTTTTGTGGCTTAATACTTTCTTTTATTTACTGATAACATTCCATGGTGTGGATGTACCACAGTTTACCTATTCATCTATTGAAGGACATCTTGGTTGCCTCTAGTTTGGGCAATTACAAATAAAGCTGCCAAAAACACTTGTGTGCAGGTTTGTTTGTATAGATACAAGGTTTTAACTTGTGGGTAAAGTATATGTATTTATATCTACTTGTTATTGCTTAATACATGTAGTATCTTCTCTTCCATCTCGAGTATATTAATGAAATAAGTGTTTAAACACTTTTTTTTCTCCCTTCAGAGTCTATTTTCTCCAGGTTACTTTTTGTTTGCTTATTTTGGTCTCTATTTTCTATGTCTGAGATGTTTCTCAGTTGTCTAATAATTCTGGTTACCTGCTTTTATTTAAGAGCAGTGCCCTATAAAGCTTATAAGAAGCTGTAATGCCATGGTGTCTCACCACCATGGGCCATTTCACTAAAAATGCTTACTGTCAGTATGTTATGCATTTCCCCTTGGACTGGTTAGATTCTACAAAGAAAAGCCTAGCTTCCTGTCATGATGGTGTAGGACTAGTTACTATCTTTCTGGGAGCTGAGTTGGAAAAGAGGTCTGGAGGTGGATGGACTCAGCTTTAAGTATACACAATGTTAACCTAATCCCCCTTTTTGCATAATGGCACCTCCACCCTCAACTCTGCCTGTTCAGCTTTCTGTAGAATAGGGGAGGTATAGTTGCCTGCTTGGAAGTGAAGAAGGTATCTGGGCATTGAATTGATTTTTTGAAAGAGAATTTCAGTTAATTCTGTTTCTAACCTCACCTTTGTCTCCATACCCGGAACCTAACCTGGTGTGGTTCCAGGTATGGAGACAAAGTTGAGGAGATGGTGTGGTTCATTGTGTAAAACTAGTTGTTTAAGCTTCCCTCATTGCTGAGTTGAGATTCAATTTCTCATTTCTCCAAGGTCAATTGTTGCCTGTTCACCTGCTTTCAAGTTTATAAATGTTGCTGTTGTTTCATTTACTTCTGTCCACTTTTTTCCTTCTGAAAACCTCTTTACGATACTTTTAGTTGGCTTTTGGTAGTAAGAGAAAATACATGAATTTGTACAATCTGTCATATGTATGTGGAATACGCATGTATCTTTTTATTAAAGGGAAAGTTTTAAAAACTGTAGGTAATAGAAACTAATTGGCTAAAAACTTCAGAAAAATATTTTTCAAAAATTTAATTTATTAGTATTTTCTATAAACAGATCCTTGCATAAAATTTTGGTACATGTCCATTCTGACTTTTCTGTATGAATACATAATGTAATTTATTTTCATTTTTGTGCATCTCAAAAATACAATTTTGTGTATATAGAGAGAAAGCCGGTGAGAATTGGTTACATACAGGCATGAGGAATATTTTTGAGGTGATGTCTTTAAACTGGATTGTGGTAATGGTTGTATAACTACAAATTTGTGGAAAACTTTTGAAATATATACGTATGATGGGTCTGTTTTATGGTATGTAAGTTAAATAAAGTCATTTTAGAAATTTTCCACCAGCTAGCCAAAGAAAACTCAAATCATTATATTGTACCATATACATTATAAATATTTATTCACTTTTAAATTTATTGTGTGGCCAGGTACAGCAGCTCATGCCTGTAATCTCAGCACATTGAGAGGCCAAGGCAGGAGGATCACCTGGGCCCAGGAGTTTGAGACCAGCCTGAGTGACTTAGTGACACCCTACTTTTACAAAAAATTAAAAGAAAAAAAAGCCACAGTGGTGGCATGTGCCTGTAGTCCCAGCTGTTCAGGAGGCTGAGTCAGGAGGATCTCTTGAGCCCAGGAGTTCAAGGATGCAGTGAGCTATGATTGAGCCACTGCACTCCAGCCTGGGCAACAGAGCAAGACCGCATCTGTTAAAAAAAAAATTTATGTATACGTCCATACCATCCTGAACGCGCCCGATCTCATCTCATCTCAGAAGCTAAGCAGGGTTGGGCCTGGTTACTACTTGGATGGGAGACCACCTGGGAATACTGGGTGCTGTAGACTTTATTAAAAAAAAAATTAAAAATTAAAAAAATAAATAATTATAAAAAATTACTATTACTACCGTTCATGTTGACAAATTAAATTTGGGTCTATAGAAATGATGTTTAGTTAACACTGTTTTTCTCCCCAACTCTTTTCCCCTCATTTTACAAAATATATGAAACTACTTTCATAATACATTTTTGCTTACCTCTTTTCATTCTTGTTTATATGCCTACATATTGATGCATAGTTATAATTATTGTATAAAATTTAACATTGTGATTATAAAACAGTATCCTAATCATTTTTCCATATGCTACATAGTAATTATTGACAGTTATTGGGTTGTTGCAAAAGTAATTGTGGTCTTTGCCATTACTTTTAATGGCGACCTAATACATAGTACTTCATAAGGTACATGTATTATATATTATTACCTGTTTTTCTTTTCTTTTCTTTCTTTTTTTTTTTGAGACGAAGCCTTACTCTGTCACCCAGGTTGGAGTGCAGTGGCGCCATCTTGGCTCATTGCAACCTCCACCTCACAGGTTCAAACGATTCTTCTGCCTCAGCCTCCCAAGTAGCTGGAACTACAGGCATGTGCCACCACACCCAGCTAATTTTTGTATTTTTAATAGAGACGGGGTTTCACCTTAATGGCCAAGCTGGTCTCAAACTCCTGACCTCGTGATCGTCCGCCTTGGCTGGGATTACAGGCATCCCACCTCGCCTGGCCACTTTTTTGTTTTTTTGTTTTTTTTGTTTTTTTGAGGCAGAGTCTTGCTCTGCCAGAGTAGAGTGCAGTGGCGGGATCTCGGCTCACTGCAGCCTCCACCTCCTGGGCTCAAGCGATTCTCCTGCCTCAGCCTCCCGAGTAGCTGGGACTACAGACATGCACCACCACACCCAGCTAATTTTTGTATTTTTAGTAGAGATGGGGCTTCACCATGTTGGCCAGTATGGACTTGATCTCTTGACCTTGTGAACCACCTGCCTCGGTCTTTCAAAGGGCTGGGATGTCAGGCGTAAGCCACCACGCCCAGCCTAATTACCTATTTTTCTATGAACATTTTTGCTGTTTCAAAATTTCTACTGCCAAAAGTGATGTAATGCATAATGTTATGCATTTAGTCTTTTCCTCTTTTTTGGATCTTTTACTTAGAATAAATTCCTAGAAAGTCTCCATTGCTCTTAAAGCTAAACATGAATAACTTCAGAGCAAAACAAACTGGCTTTGACATAATTCCATTTTAATGTACCTCAGAAATTCCATGCATAGGGAACCTATCAGTTATTTGTTGCTAATATCTGTTAAGTGGTTCTACATTATGGCTTCTGATATTTTGCTGAACATAGTTTTTATCAGATACAGTGATTCAGAGGAGTGAAGAAAGGCAGGAATTTTGTAGAAAAAAAAATCCTAAATATTATTTTTCTGAAAGGCAGCAGCAACATCACAGTGCTTTTGCTTTATTTAAAATTCCCAAATGGAGAGGTGACGAACCCACTTTAGGTTGGGAAGCCTGAGGTTTCTAATGCCTGTTTATCCTAAATAATTGTCTGTGTTGGGGTATCTCATCATTGATTTGCAGCTATGCTTTACTGGATACAAGCTGAGAGGCTTTCTTTTAAACCAAAAACAAAGTTTGAAAACTTTTCATTTAACATTAATAAATCACCACGTGGCCAAGTAGGGAAGTGACTGGGCGTTCTGGAGAAGGCTCTGGGAGTTCTCAGTGCTTAGAAAACACCTCACCATTTAACATGTGCGGCGTACTCAAGTCACTGGAGTCAAGGAGTCTGAGAATTTTGCTCTTTTAGGTTGGGTGCGGTGGCTCACACCTGTAATCCCAGCACTTTGGGAGGCCGAGGTGGGTGGATCAACTGAAGTCAGGAGTTCAAGACCAGCCTGGCCAATATGGTGAAACCCTGTCTCTACTAAAAATACAAAAATTAACTGGGCATGGTGGCGGACGACTGTAACCCCAGCTACTCAGGAGGCTAAGACAGGAGAATCACTTGAACCCAGCAGGCGCAGGTTGCAGTGAGCTGAGATTGTGCCATTGCACTCCAGCCTGGGCAATAAGAGCGAAACTCCGTCTCAAAAAAAAAAAAAACCCTTAATTTTTAAAGGTTTTAAAACTTGTAAAGCAGATTTTCTCCTTTGGAAATGTCCCTCCTTCTTACCCGTTTTCAGTACCTGGGCAGCCAAGAAGCCCAATGTCAAGGGCAGAAAATGCTTTGTCCCTGCCACGCTCTTTGTGTGTGTGGTACCTGTCAGCCTGTCCAAACCCCTACCCTACTTCATCCCCCAGTTGATTCAAGGGTCTGTTTAAATATAAAAAAAGCTCTGTGGAGCTATAATTTACATAAAATGCACCCATTTAAAATTTACAATCCAGTGGTTTTTAATATATTTACAGAGTTTATATATATTTTTAATATATTTGTATATATATATATACTTATATATATACAAATATATATAAATTTTATTTTATATTTAATATATATTTATATATTATATATATATTTATATTTGCACAACCATGATCACAATTAATTTTAGAATGTTTTTATCACCTTCCAAAAGAAACCTATACCCATTAGCAGTTACCTTCATTACTCTGCAAATCCCCCAGTCCTAGAGAATCACTGATATATCTCTCTATATAGATATGCCTATTCTAGAAATTGCATACAAATGGACTTATATAATTTGAGGGCTTTTGTGACTGAATTTTTTTTACTGAACATTAGCTTTCAGGGTTTATCCATGTACTAATACTTCATTTCTTTTTATTGCCAAATGCTATTTCATTGCATGATTATACCAAACTTTGTCTATTCATTCATCAGTTGAATGAATAGACATTTGGGCTGTTTGCACTTTTTTGGGCTAAAATAAATAGTGCTTGCTGCTCCGGTGAACACTGTGTACAAATTTTTATATGGCTGTATGTCTTCATTTCTCTTGGGCACATACCTAGTCCTGGATTTGCTGGGTCATATGGTAACTCTATGTTTAACAGTTTAAGGAAACTGCCAAACTGTTTTTCAAAGTGGCTGCACCAGTTTATGTTCCCATTTGCAAGGTATGAGGGTTGTTCTCTCACCATATCCTCACCAACACTAGCTAATGTGTTTTTTTTTTTTTATTTTAGCCATCCCAGTGGGTATGAAGTAGTATTCCATTGTGGGTTTGATTTGCATTTTTCTAATGGCCAATAATATTGAGCACATTTTCATGTGCTTATTGGCCATTTGTATGTCTTTTTTGGAGAAATATCTGTTTAAATCCTTTGTCCAGTTTTTGATCATATTTGCCTTTTTATTGTTGAGTTATAAGAATTCTTTATATATTCTAGATACAAGGCTTTTATATAGATGGCTATGAATGTTTTCTCTCATTCTGTGGCTTGTGTATTCATTTTCTCTTTTTTCTTCATTTTTTTGTGACTTTTTTATTTTTTAAATATTCTGTTCATTTTCTTGATGGTATCCTTGAAGCACAAAAGTTTTTAATTTTGATGATGTTCAGTTTATCTTTTTGTTTTGTCACGTATTTTGGGGTTTGTGTCTAAGAAACCACTGCCTAATCCAAGGTCATGGAGATTTACACCTACGTTTTTTTCCTAAAAGTTTTATAGTTTCAGCTTACATTTAGGTCTAGGATTCATTTTGAGTTAAATTTTATGTAGAATGTAAGGTAGGGATCTAATTTCATTCTTTTACGTGTGGAGATCTAGTTGTTTTATTGCCATTGTTGAAAAAACTACCCTTTCCCAGTTGAATATCTTGGCATCCTCATCAAAAATCAATTGGCGACTGGGTTCAGTGGCTCATGCCAGCATTTTAGGAGGCTGAGGTGGAGGATTGCTTGAGCTTAGGAGTTCGAGACTGGCCCTGGCACCTTATCGCTACAAAAAATAATAAAAAATATTAGCCAGATATGGTGGCATGTACCTGTAGTCTTAGCTACTCAGGAGGCTGAAGCAGGAAGATCACTGGAGCCTGGGAGATCAAGGCTGCAGTTGCTATAGTCACTGCAATGTAGCCAGAGTAACAGAGCAAGACCCTGTAAAAAAAAAAAAAAAAAAAAAAAAAAAAAAAAAAAAAAAAAAAAAAAAAAAAAAAAAAAAAAAAAAAAAAAAAAAAAAAAAAAAAAAAAGGAAAGGAAAAAAATTGCTTGACCATAAAGATAAGTCATTTTTTTCTTGACACTCACTTGCATTCTGTTGATATCTATATGTCTCTTTTTAATGCCAGCAACACACATTTTTTTGATTACTGTAGTGTTGGATTAAGTTTTGAAATTGGATGTATGAGTTCTCCAACTTTGTTCTTTTCTTTTGTTTCCTTTTCTTTTTTTGAGACAGAGTTTCGCTCTTGTTGCCCAGGCTGGAGTGCAATGGCGGGATCTTGGCTCACTGGAACCTCTACCTCCCAGGTTCAAGCTATTCTCCTGCCTCAGCCTCCCAAGTACCTGGGATTACAGGCGTGCACTACCATGCCCAGCTAATTTTTATTTTCGGTAGAGATGGGGTTTCTCCATGTTAGTCAGGCTGGTCTCGAACTCCTGACCTCAGGTGATCTGCCCACCTTGGCCTCCCAAAGTGCTGGGATTACAGGTGTGAGCCACCGCGGCTGGCTTTTTATTTTTTATTTTATTTTATTTTTAGAGGGAGCCTCACTCTGTCGCCCAAGCTGGAGTGCAGTGGCACAATCTTGGCTCATTGCAACCTCTGCCTCCCAGGTTCAAGCAATTCTTCTGCCTCAGCCTCCTAAATAGCTGGAATTACAGGCACATGACACTACACTCAGCTAATTTTTTTGTATTTTTAGTAGAGACAGAGTTTCACCATATTGGCCAAGCTGGTCTCGAACTCCTGACCTTGTGATCCACCTGCCTTGGCCTCCCAAAGTGCTGGGATTACAGGTGTGAGCCACTGCACCCTGCCTGTTCTTCTTTTTGAAAATTGTTTTGGTTGTTTTTGGTCTCTTGCATTTCTATATGAATTTTAGGATGAGCATGTCAATTTCTGCTAAAAAACCAGTTTGGATTTGGATAGGAATTGTACTGACTTTGTAGATCTGAAAGGCCTGTTTTGTGCAGTTGTTCTGGGTGCCAAAATGGTATCTTGTGACTTTGCCTTTCTTGGTCTTTTCCCTGAAGACAGAACTATCCTTGGCCTTACTACTTAAAGAAAATGAGGAAATCTGTTCATCTAAATGTGAGCAATTGTGTTTTTTTTCTGCTTCAGTGTCCTTTATTTGTAAAATGGGTAATAAGTATGACCTATGTCATAAAGATGCTGTGAAGATTAAATGACAGAACCAGGCATGGTGGCTCATGCCTGTAATCCCAGCACTTTGGGAGGCCCAGGCCGGTGGATCACTTAAGGCCAGAAGTTTGAGACCAGCCTGGCCAACATGGCGAAACCCTGACTCTACTAAAAATACATAAAAATTAGCCAGGCGTGGTGGTGCATGCCTATAATCCCAGGTACTTGGGAGGCTGAGACATGAGAATTACTTGAACCCAGGAGGTGGAGGTTGCAGTGAGCCAAGATGGCACAACTGCACTTCAGCCTGGACAACAGAGTGAGATTATGTTATCCATAAGTAGTAACAACAGTTATATTCCCAGAGATCTTTGTATGTAGACAGACTTTCCAAATTCTTCCTGCATTGGTCTCATTTTCGACTACTCTCCCAGATATGACCTGGATGCCAAGAAAACCTGCATTTATTGCATTCTTAAAAACTCATATGCTTACAACTATGTCGACAGATGTTTGTATAATAAAACATAGAAAAATAACAGGAATATTGAGCTGTGTGGCAAAAAGGATATTTTTCACTAAGAAAACCATAATTGAAAAAGTATAATTTCTTGTTTTTTCTTTTTATATTTTTTTATTTTGAGACAGAGTCTTACTCTGTTTCCAGGCTGGAGTGCAGTGACGTGATCTTGGCTCACTGCAGCCTCCACCTCCCAGGTTTAAGCGATTCTTTTGCCTTAGCCTCCCAAGTAGCTGGGACTGCAGGTACGTGTCACCACGCCCAGCTAATTTTTGTATTTATAGTAGAGACAGCGTTTCATCATGTTGGCCAAGATGGTCTCAATTTCTTGACCTCATGATCCGCTGGGATTATGGGTGTGAGCCACCACACCTGGCTAAAAAGTATAATTTCTAAGCTCCAAGGGAATGAGGGTGATTGCTGTTGGGGATAGGTTTTGTTTTGTTTTGTTTTGAGACGGAGTCTCTGTCACCCAGGCTGGAGTGCAGTGGCACTATCTTGGCTCACTGCAACCTCCGACTCCCTGGTTCAAGCAATTCTTCTGCCTCAGTCTCCCAAGTAGCTGGGACTAGAGGCACGTACTACCACGCCCAGCTAATTTTTGTAGTTTTAGTAGAGACGGGGTTTCACCATGTTGGCCAGGATGGTCTCGATCTCCTGACCTCATGATTTGCCTGCCTGGGCCTCCCAAAGTGCTGGAATTACAGGAATGAGCCACCACTCCTGGCCTGTTGGGGATACATTTTATAAAATCCTTAAGAAATTCTGTTTCTCGGTGTTGGTAGTTTTTCTTGACTGGGATGCTCATAACTGGCAGTCAATGGGGAGCTAACAGACAAAAGAGAAACTGGGAGAGCCTGCCAAGATGAAATGTCACATAGAGGGGATTATGTGTGTAGTTGTTTTATTGTGATCCAAATGCCCACACGTTCTCTAGCCTTTAGGGAGAGTCTCCTCCCTTTAACACCCAACTAAGTCTGTGCCCCAGTCCAGGTACCTCCCTAAGTATCTGAGAATTCCTAGGTGATACTTAACTTAGCCACAGAAATATTTCTAGCTTGCCACTTTTCACTCTGTTCTGACTTATCACCTCTCATTCTCAAACATAGCTTTCGGCTTCTGCACCTCTGGTCAACCTAAAGATGTTGTTGTTAATAGTTTATCACTGAAGAACCTTGTAAATATTATAATGGTAATGTAATATTATATTATAAATACAAACTGGAAATTTCTTAGTAAACTGTTTTTCTAACTTTGGACTTTTTTTTTCTTACATTCACCTTTTCTTTGAAAGCAATTTTTTCTTTTACATTTACTTTTTGAGTTAATAACCACAAAATACAATACAATCCAGTGGTGAGGGAATTGATTTCCTTAGCAGTATATTAACAAATAATACAATAGTTTCTGGTATAATAGCCCCAGATTTGAGGTGGATATTTATGGGCAATAAACTAATAAGTTTGTGTGTGTGCATGTGTGTGTGCGTGTGTGTGTGTGTGTGCACGTGCGCGCGCGCACGCACGCGACTAATCTCATGCTCTTTATTCTCCATGTAATACTATCAGCTGCTGTTGTTTTATCCATTCTCTTTGTTTCCGTCAAATGCACTCTATTCCACAAAACCTATCCAGACCCTCCCAACTAGATTTCAGATTATCTTCTTTAACCTTCTATATAAGCAGAGGTTTATAAATCTCTCACAGTACCTACTAGATGCCACTTGCATAGTAGTTACTTGTATTCTTGTATTATTTTCCTACTAGGGTAACCCCAAGCACTGTCTGTTGTTAGAGACCTTCACTTCCTAGTACAATTATTTTTACAAAGTGAGTGTTTAAATATTTCGTTAAATTAACTTCTTGCTCAAGATGGAAGGAACTTGGCCAGCTACCCCCACTTCAGTAGGTGGCAATTTTTGTGCTCTTATCTAGCGTTAGCTCATCAAGAACCTCTAACAGAAGCTTACGGTACCTGACTCTGTAATGAGGGTACTGGTTCGTGTATGTAGAAGTTACTGTTAACATCCTCTGACAGACAAGGAGATGAAGTTGTTGAAGCTACACTACTGACACATCAGTACAGATCAACAAAGAACAAATCAACCAGAACCTCCTCATAATGTTCCTTACGGTTCATAAGGAGCACTTATTTAAATATTTTTGTCTGAAGTTAATTTCTATCTAAAGCATCTTATTAAAATAGTAAATAAAAACCTGAAAAGTGCTTGGAAGGGGCCCCAAATGGAGTAACACTATATTGAATTTAATGCCATGTAGTTATCTAGCAAAATTCCAGTGGGAAAAATTACAGCTAACACATGTATGTAAATAGGTAACTATACTTGCTTCTGGGGTAGAGTGGGTTCTCTACAGTTTAGTATTGTCTTCAGTGTTCAGATTACCTGAACTCACCCGTTTTAATAGATAGTATTTAATAGAGCAGGGCAGTATGTTGGAGGAGTGCTTCTCAAATGGTCTGTGATGAAGACCAGTTTATTTTCTTTTGAACTTGGAATAGGACAATAATTTTATAAAATGCAATAAACATAAATAACTAGAAAAATGAAAATTTAAAAGACATACAAGATACAACTCCCAAATTTTCTATATTAGTTTAAATAGACATAAAGTTAACTCTGTCAAATTGCGGTTCTGTTTTTGTCCAAGGACCACACTTTGAGTAGCAGTGGTTTAGAGGGTGAACTATCCTGATAAGCTTATGCTAGGGCTCGGATTACTTGTACATGAAGTTGATTAAGAGATCTCTTTGACTAAAATGAACACTCAGGGCTAACCGGAGATGATTGTGTCATTCAAGAGGTGAGGCCAAAAATTTAGCTAGCCTTCATTCTGTGAGGTGAAAAGATTCTAACGGGAAGGAGGAGGATATAATAAAATAGAAATGCCATCTCTAGAAATAATTTTCATGTGTAAGATTGATCGTAGGTAGGAAAATGAAACACAATAAGCCTTTCAAAAAATAAGTCCTGAGACTTCAGGCAAAAGACAAATTAATACCTGGTCAAGTCTGAGGCTGTGGAAGTAAAAATGGAGCAGCAGCAGAAGTATTCACTGAGCCTCTCTTACATACTAAATATGGTTCCCAACATTTTACATATGTAATCCCACTTAATCTTCATAACATCCCATGTGGTATTATTATTATTATTTGAGAAAGGGACTCATTTTGTCACCCAGGCTGGAGTGCAGTGACGTGAGCTCAGCTCACTACAACCTCTGCCTCCCAGGCTCAAGCCATCCTCCTGCCTCAGCCCCCCAAGTAGCTAGGACTACAAGCATGAACCACTGCGCCCAGCTAATTTTTGTATTTTGTTTTTGTAGAGACGGGGTTTTTCCGTGTTTCACAGGCTGGTCCCAAAATTACTAGGCTTAAGCAGTCTTCCCACTTGGGCCTCTCGAAGTGCCAAGATTACAGGCATGAGCAATTGCACCTGCCTGGTAGTAGGATTAACCTCAGTTTTCAGATGAGGAAGTAGGTTTCAAGAGGTTGAGTAATTTGCCCCAAGGTCTCATGACTTTCAGATGAGTGATGTATGCAACCCCAACCCAGATTAACTAGGTTCTGAAATGAGTGTCTAAATAAAGTGATTTTGGCAAACCTTGCTTAGCATTTGGATAGTGGACTTGAGAGTTACCGCTATCCTTTAATACCAAATAGCCCACTAACTGCTTTTTGAGTTTTAGAGATTTGACTTTGAATTGAAGAGATGGAACGGCTTTAGGAGTCAATGAATTCTGTGGATTATTGGCTTGGCTGGAGCAACATAACCCTGTAAAGTGGATTAATCCTCACGTCAATCTTAACTCTAGGCCTAGGATGGTTAACCTAAGGTAGGTGGATCTTAATTAACACTTTGTGCGTTTTGTTTTTTTTTGTTTTCTGAGACAGTGTCTCAGTCTGTCACCCAGGCTGGAGTGCAGTAGTATGCTCACAGCTCACTGCAGCTGCGACCTCCCAGGTTCAAGCAGTTCTCCTGCCTCAGCCTCTGGAGTAGCTGGAACTACAAGGCACATACCACCCCACCTGGCTTTTTTTTTTTTTTTCCGGAGATAGAGTGTCTCTGCCCTGTCACTCAGGTTGGGGTGCAGTGGCACAATCTTGGCTCACTGCTACCTCTGCCTTCTGGGTTCACGCAGTTCTCATGCCTCAGCCTCCTGAGTAGCAGGGATTATAGGTGCATGCCATTTTACTCAGCTAATTTTTGTATTTTTTGTAGAGATGGGATTTTGCCATGTTGGCCAGGCTGTCTCGAACTTTTGACCTCAGGTAATCTGCCTGCCTTGGCCTCCCAAAGTGCTGGGATTGCAGACATGAGCCTCTGTGCCTGGCCTGTGGTTTTGATTTTATTTTTAGAGACAGGGTCTCACTATGTTGCCTGGGCTGGTCTCGAACTCCTGGATGCAAGCAGCCCTCCCACCTCAGCCTCCTAAAGTGTTGGGATTACAGGCGTGAGCCACTGTACCTGGCCAGATCTTAACGCTCTGTAAGGGATCTTTGATAATTTACCTCTAGTCATGTAGTTTCTCTGGAACTATGCTTAGGTTTTTAAGGTCCTGTGTCTACCTTGTGTATGATGAAGTATTTCCTCTAGCTTGCTTTGAGTCCTGTTATTGCCATGCCTTTCAAAATGAGCCAACCCTCTAGTAGAGCAATTATATGGGAATTTTTTTTTTTGCCTTTTTTTTTTTATGAAAAACAAAAAAGAAATAGGATAGAGTATGTGATTAGTCAGTCATACATGCTATTTTTTCCCACACCAAGACTTACACCAAGAACTTATACTAATTGTTCTAAAGAACTGCATACTCCACCACACTATTGGCACTCTATAGATGTCAAATAATATTATTCCTTGGGGAGCAGGAGAGGTCTTTTGTTAAAATGAAGTGCAATGTTCATTGCCATTTGAGATTTATATTCCCTAATAAATGGCCCAAATTTTGAAGTTGTCTTTTATCATACATTCATAGTCAGCCCTGTGACACATTCATAGTCATTCCTGTCACCTGTATCTTCTTTTGAAAGAATTGAAGAATTGTCTATTTTTCATTTTTTGAGATGGAGTCTCACTCTGTCGCCAGGCTGGAGTGCAGTGGCATGATCTTGGCTTGCTGCAACCTCCGCCTCCTGGGTTCAAGCAATTCTCACGCCTCAGCCTCCTGAGTAGCTGGGACTACAGGTGTGTGCACCACTATGCCTAGCTAATTTTTGTATTTTTAGTAGAAACGGGGTTTCACCATGTTGGCTAGGATGGTCTCGATCTCCTGACCTTGTGATCCGCCTGCCTCGGCCTCCGATAGTGCTGGGATTACAGGTGTGAGCCACCGCACCAGGCCTAAAAATCATTTTTAACTTATTAAAAGTCAATATAATATTATTACTTTTTTCCTCTTTCTTTGTTTTAGTGGCGAGGGTGATGCATAAGACATTTTGGGTTGTGTTAGCTAAAAATAGCCCCAAAAGCTTTTTTTTTTCTCCCGGAAGAACAAGACGATTTTCCAGAAAAAAACAAAAAACAAAACAAAAAAAAAAACAGCTAAAATCGTTCTTTCACCTGGCGGAAATGGATGTGAGTCTCTCTGTGCAGGGAACTATACTGTCCCTCATTTCTGATGTGAACACATTTATGCCACTGCAGGGCTGCAGACAGATTACTACTTTTGAACCAAGGACGACTGTCTGGGCTGACCAGTCAGCACCAGTAATTAATGAATGGTGGTGAGCTCAGGTTCAAAAAATACCAAGAGAGCTATTTCTTTCAACAGTAAATAAAAATGAAAAGGCTCCCATTTTATATTAATTGGATATTATTGTTTTTCTAGTTTGTCCGTAAGCATACATACAGATTTTTGAGATAACTGTTTCCCTTTTATATAAGTCTAAGAATTTTGTGCAGGTTTAATTTTGAGATAAATTCTGGGGATATGTGGAAAGTTGTGCTGTTTACGAAAAGCAGGGAATTGAAACAGGTGGCACAGAACTTGCAATGCTACCATGCTTTCTTTCCCTTTCTTGATCACCCTCCCAGTGGCTGAGGACAAGAAAATGAAGACTGCATCATACCCTTCATTAGAGGCTGAGCTACCTGACCGTACATTCAGGGAACTCTGACTTACTGAAGGGAAACTACTAACAGCCACTTCTCTTTCCTTCTGTTTCTTAGAACTACAGTGGTAAAGATTTATCAGAGAGATCTTCAGTAAAGTATGCTTTTTAGGCCAAGTGTAGTAGCTCATGGCTGTAATCTCAATACTTTGGGAGGCTGAGGCAGGACGATTGCTTGAGCCCAGGAGTTTGAGACCATCCTGGGCAATGTAAGCGGGACCTCCTCTCTCCAAAAAAAATTTTTTTAATTAGCTGGGTGTGGTGGCATGCACCCAAAGTACTGACTACTTGGGAGTCTGAGTTGGGAAGATTACTTGAGCCCAGGAGTTTGAGGCTGCAGTCAGTGAGCTATAATCATGCCACCGTACTCCAGGCTGGGAGACACAGTGAGACCATCTCAAAAAAATAAAAAAATAAAAAAGGCTTTTTGGTCCTTTCATTAACATATATGTATCTATTTAAATAGAATGTAAATTTCCATTTTAACAATACTGGCTTAAATAACTGTTTTGTATATTTTGTGATTCCAGCTTACTTTGCACCCTTGATTTAGCATAGGAAGGGAAACAACCCATGTTTATTTGGATTATAAAAGTACAGTCACTGTGATAATCTGGATTGTTTTCTGCTTTATCTAGGCAATTAAATCAGAATTGTATATTTGTCCATGGGTGATATTTGATGGTGATATGCCATTACTATAACAACAGGCTGCATTCTTGGTTGGTACTAATTGCCTCCAGAATTAAGAGGACATGGAGGTTTTTTTGTTGACAAGACATAGTGTTTGTAGAAAATGCAAAAAGGGCTGTATCAGAGCTACTTTATTCAGAAACAGCAGCTCACTGACTGCAGTGACTGTAAAAGATGAGACTCCTGGAGTTTACCCGTGCTCTGTGATTGCTGACAAATGCTATGCTGTTACTTGGCTTCTGGGAGATGAGAAAGGTACAGTGGGCTTTGGCCTTGGAGTGCTTCTATGGAAAATATAACAGCATGAACACCAGCTTTTATACTGTACTTTTTCATTCAACTACCAAATGATTCACTTTAATTACCTTCTAGATGTAGCCAAAGCAAGAGAGTGAGGGGCTTCAATGCATGCTAATGGTAGTACCATATTCCTTTTAAGGAAGGATAAAATAAGTTTCTTAGCTTTTAATTTTTAGGCAGCCTTGCTGTATTTTGTATTAGGTGGATGAGTCATCTTTTTATATGTAAATCACTTTTATTTTGAAATCACCATACTCTAATATAAATTCCCTAAAAAAATACAGCTTATATAAATGTTTATATAATCCGTAACTACTGGGCAGAGGGCTCCATTTCACTTTTCCAAATCATGGTTTGGGTTTTTCTCCCCCAAAACAAAAATGTCCATTTAAGATAGACTATCTCGGTTGGACACAGTGGCTCATGCCTGTAATCCCAGCACTTTGGGAGGCTGAGGCGGTTGAATCACCTGAGGTCAGGAGTTTGAGACCAGCCTGGCCAACATGGTAAAACCCCATCTCTACTAAAAAACATACAAAAATTGGCTGGATGTGGTGGCAGGTGCCTGTAATCCTAGCTACTTGGGAAGCTGAGGCAGGAGAAATGCTTAAACCTGTGAGTCGGAGGTTGCAGTGAACCGAGATGGCACCACTGCACTCCAGCCTGGGCAAGCAACAGAGCAAGACTCCGTCTCAAAAAAAAAAAGAAAAGAAAGGAAATCTCAAGTTTATGGTGAACTTTACTGTAGAGTCAAGGCATGTAACACTTAGCAGACCTGTGAGCTGACACTGGTAGCTGTTGTTTATATAATGAGACTTCCCCTTTTGGAAATGCTTTATAATGAGCAACATTTGTCCTATAGGATGTGTGCCGAGCCAAGCAGTTTGTTCTCTAAACACAGTTCTATGTTTATTCAACTGATGTCATCAACTAAAAATGAATTTCTAGGCCAATATTCTATCATATTCTTCAGCCAGGTGATCACACATTACAATCTGGCCCTGTTTCACCTCCTCTCCCACTCCCCCCAGGCTGTACCCTAGCTGTACAGAGAGCCTGACCCCATTGTTCCTGAAACCCAAGCATTCTCACATCTCAGCAACTTTGTACACACCATTTCTTTGCTCACCTGGAGTGCTGTCCCTCCCTGACTCTACCCAAACCTGTTTGCCTGATGAAAGCCTGGCTCAGTTGAGCTCTAGGGTTACCTGTTTGGTGAAGCCTTCCCTGACTCACTATCTTCCCTTCACTCACTATCCACCCTTCATGTTGAAGACATGTGGGGCATTTCCATGTTGAGCGCATATGTCTGCTCTTCACCACTGCAGAATAAGTGCTTTTTCTCTTTTATATTCTCAATACCTAGTTCAGTACTTGGTTGGCTGAGTGAATAAAGAGGCAGCCTGTGTTATGTTTACTCTTTTTTATTCCTTTATACTGTTAAAAGAGGGAGGAGGTGAAGAGCCGGTGTTATTTGAAAATACTGTGAACACAATGGCTGTGTATTAAAATGCATTCTGAAATCATGAATGAGTGCCAACCTCACACAATATTGTGAAGAAGGTGATTCCCCAGGCTTCACTTATAAGGTTGAATTCATGTATTTCACTGGGGACTAAAACCTTAAAGAAAGAGAAATGGAGGCAGGGCGCGGTGGCTCATACCTGTAGTCCCAGCACTTTGGGAGGCTGAGGCAGGTGGATCACCTGAGGTCAGGAGTTTGAGACAAGCCTGGCCAACATGGTGAAACCCCATCTCTACTAACAATACAAAAAATTAGCTGAGTATGGTGGTAGGTACCTGTAATCCCAACTACTCGGGAGGCTGAGGCAGGAGAATCACTTGGACCCAGGAGGCGGAGATTGCAGTGAGCAGAAATTGTACCACTATACTCCAGCCTGGACAACAAGGGCAAAGCTCCATTGTGGAATTTCTAGGAGCCATGAAAACAACCACCCCCGCCCCGGCCATATGTGCAGGTATCCCTACATAATGACACCAAAAGGCCAAAAGATTTGTTGAGAATAACAAAAACCACACTGTAAAGAATTATTGGTCTACATAGTTTACTCTGAATATTTGTATAACTTAAACTGTAGAGTATACAGGATAGGCTTGGATGTTATTTTCAGTGGACAAGGAAACTATGTTTCTACATTGGTTTTGAGTATAGAACAAGATTTGAAGAGTTAAATTATCTGCTGGGGCAGTTTTATAGTAAAATTTCAAAAGATACAGAAATGATGAGTTCTGTAAAAAATGGAAACAACAGAATGAGGAGGAAACAAATTAGGGATGAAAACAAGGTTGAAGGATTTTCATGGGAAGCCTTGTTAGGTGCTGCTGGCATCAATAAGAAACTGTCCTAAGTAGCTTAATGAGCTGCTTTAAGAGGCTGTTCTTCCCTGATGCACTGTCTGATGCTGTCTTAGGACGGTAAAGCTGGCTTTGACGCTTGTACAAAAAAAACCGTACTCTAAGTCAAAGGCAGAAACTTAGTTTTTAAAAAATTGAGATATAATTCAAATGTCATAAAATTCACCCTTTTAAAGTGTACTGTTTGGTGTTATTTATATATTCACAAGATTGTGTAACCATTACCACTATCTAATTCCGGAACATTTTTATCACCCCCAAAAGAAACCCTGTACTCATTAGCAATAACTTCTCATTCCTGCCTCCCCGAATCTTTGGCAACCTCTAATGTTTTCCGTCTTTATGGGTTCACCTATTCTGGACATTTTGTTAGAATTATATAGTATGTTGTCTTTTGTGTCTGGCTTCTTTCACTTAGCCTGATGTTTTCAAGGTTCATCCATGTAGGAGCATGTATCAGTACTTCATCTCTTTTCAAGGCTGAATTGAGAAATGCAGCTCTTGATCAAAAATCAGATGAGCAAAAGACATTTTGCTACTTCCTGCTATGGGAAATTTTATGGAGTGAAATGAATGCCATCATAGACTAGGTTATGAAGTTTGAAGTTTGATCACACAGAAAGACCTCAGGAATGCTACTGTAGATGTAGTTAGGTTTATTCACTTGGAGAAGCAAGGGAGACAGCACAGCAGGGGAACTGTGGACATCTCAGAAGCATAAAGGTCTGTTTGTAAGGTTTGGATTTATGCTGAATGATTCTAAAGAAGGACTAGGAAGAGAGGATCAACATTGGATTGGGTGGCATCATGAAGCAGGGGCAGTTTAGTAATTGGATATCTTAACAGTCTCTGTTCAGGATGGGGAAGGAATGAAGAGGGGCTGGGGAAGTCATTGGCAAGAAAGGAGTAATCACAAAAGGAGCGATTTTGCAGCTCTGGTGTGGCCTTGGCAGAAACATTTTGTTGGCTCTGCCACTGGCCTTGTCTGTGCATGTAAGAGACTTTGCAGAACTGATTTGCACCCTCTCACACGAGAGGGATATACTCTAGTTCTAAGATTAAGGAGCCAGTAGACTTGACAAGGCTAGGCAAATAAAACACAGTCAAACTACTAAACTGAACTGACTGTTCACCCCTTGAAAGTGGTATCCACAAAATCAATGCAAAAATCACAAGCATTCCTATACACCAATAACAGACTTAAAGAGAGCCAAATCAAGAACGAACTGCCATTCACAATTGCTACAAAGAGAATAAAATACTTAGGAATACAACTAACAAAGAACATAAAGGACCTCTTCAAGGAGAACTACAAACCACTGCTCAACGAAATAAGACAGGATACAAACCGATAGAGAAACATTCCACATTCATGTTTAGGAAGAATCAATATCGTGAAAATGGCCATACTGCCCAAAGTAATTTATAGATTCAACACTATCCTCATCAAGCTACCAATGACCTTCTTCACAGAACTGGAAAAAACCACCTTAAACTTCATATGGAACCAAAAGAGAGCCCACATAGCCAAGTCAGTTCCAAGCAAAAAGAACAAAGCTGGAGGCATCACGCTACCAGACTTCAAACTATACTACAAGGCTACAGTAATCAAAACAGCATGGTACTGGTACCAAAACAGAGATATAGACCAATGGAACAGAACAGAGGTCTCGGAGGCAACACCACA
>NW_016107327.1:10577196-10598900 GCF_001604975.1 Cebus imitator | reverse complement strand
CTTCTTCTTCTTTCTTCCTCTTCTTCTTCTCCTTCTTCTTCTCCTTCCTCTTCCTCTTCTTTCTTCCTCTTCCTCTCCTTCTCCTTCTCCTTCACCTCCTCCTCCTTCTTCTTCTTCTTTCTTCTTCTTCTTTCTTCTTCCTTTCTTCTTTTTTGAGACAAAGTCTTGCTCTCTTACCCAGGCTGGAATGCAGTGGAGCGATCCTGGCTCACTGCAACCTCTGTCTCCCAAGTTCAAGCGATTCTTGTGCCTCAGGGTGTGTGCTGCCATCCCTGGCTAATTTTTGTATTTTTTGTCTAGAAATAGGGTTTTGCCGTGTTGGCTAGGCTGGTCTTGAACTCTTGGCCTCAAGTGATCTGCCTGCGTCAGCCACCCAAAGTGCTGGGATTACAGGCATAAGCCACTGCACACACAACTTTCTGTGATGATGGAAATGTCCTATTCTGCATGGTCCAGTATGGTAGTCACAGCCACATGTGACTCTTGAGCAGTTGAAACATGGCTTATGTGACTGAGGCACTGAACTTTGATTTTTATTTATTTTCAATTAATTTAAATATGCATAATGGCATGTGAGGCTAGTGGCTATCATTAGATAGCACAGCTCTAGAAATTCACAGTCAAATGATGGAAAGAAACACAGGTACTCAAAATTGAGAGTATGATATAGCTTCCAATACAGGTCCATATAAAATGCTCTAGAAGCTCAAGAGATGCTTCTGGTGGTGGAAGTGACAAGAAAAACACAGTCTCTGGAGGAGAGGAGACAGCATGGAAGTGAGACTTTAAAAACAAAGTAATAATAATATTAGAAAGGGAGGAAAGGAAGCAGAGGAGGTTCATTCCAGGCAGATGTACAGAATCCTTGAGGCATCAGGAACATGTATGCAAGTTCCAGAAAAGCCATGTGGCTTGGTAGGGTCAATTGCATAGTGGTTATTATAATAATGTTATATATAATATAATAATGACAAAAATGGTTTTTATGGTAAAGGGTAAAGATTAAAAACAAATTTAACACAGCATTTATTTTATAGTATACATTGTTAGAAGAACTGCCATATTTGTTATTTGCAACAGAAACATAGACTGTCATAGATTGTCATTAGAATCCTCATTTCACAGAGAGAAAATTGAGGCCTAGAAAGTTAAAGAAATTTGCCAGGGAACACACAAGGATTGGAGAGTCGGGATTTGAATCCAGGCCTGTTTGACTTAGAGATCAGTCTCTTCACAATATGTCTTTCAATTTAAATTTTTCTCAGTTTGGAATTGTGATGAATTTTCCTTGGTGTGTCTTCCATGATTCATTTGTGGCCACTGGACATCTTCTATTAGTTTTTTGTCTCCAATTTCATATTTAAAATATTTCCTGGCTAAGAGATAGGTATTATAAGATGAATCTATCCCATTAACAAAGAATTTCATAAACTCAGATTTTGGAAACTACTAACAATGTCTCTTTTTTTCTGTATAGTTATGGCTTTAGGAGTGTTTTATATCCTAAAATGGGGTAGTTAGGGAATTCATCAGTTAAATTGGAGGACCCAGTCCATTCATTCCCAAATTTGAATGGGCTCCTGTGACCATCAGGCCCAGAGAACCCTTGCTTCCACGTGGTGAGGAATGGCTTGTTATTCGAGCCTCTCCACATCTTAACCTAAAGGTCATGACCCTAAGCTCTGACTTCTTTTTTTATTTTTACTCATCCTAAGAGCGAATCTAGTGACTGGGACAGAGGAATGATTTGCTTTTCTTAATAATGAAGAGGAACGGGATATCTACACCTGTCCAGCAGGCATGGTCAAGTCCTGAAAATGTCCCTTTCGGCTGGAAAGTGCTTGTGCTTTTTGAGGACTTTTTTTGTTTTTTGTTTTTTTTTCTTTTCAGATGCGAAAGAACTCATTTAATGTTATTTGCTGAATTTCCCTAAAAATCCGTGAAAAAGTTATATTAAGATTCATCTAACATTTGTACCTGCCAGGCCTTGAGCATATGAAGGAGTATAATCAACAGCACCTGCTTCAGGGAGCATCCTTCACTGCTAATGCAGGGCGAGAGGACAGAAGGGGGCAAGCACTCCTGGAGGTCTTACAGGGAGGGCAGGACTTATCTGAGGAGAGAAAGGTCAATCTATACATGGAACACAGGTGTGGGCAAAGGCACAGGGTAGAGGGAACCAGTAGAATGGTTTGGCTGAAGTGGAAAATGCAACTTTGGCTGCACGTGAAAATCACCTGCAGATCTTTAACAGTGCCTCTCTATTACTAAAAAGTCAAAAAACAACAGATGCTGGTGAGGCTGCAGAGCAAAGGGAATACTTATACACTGTTAGGGGGAGTGTAAATTAATTCAGCTGCTATGGAAAGTAGTTGGAAGATTTCTCAAAGAACTTACAACAGAACTACCAGTTGACCTAGGAATCCCATTACTGAGTATATACCCAAAGGAATATAGATCATTATACCAAAAGACACATGCCCTTGTATGTTTGTAGCAGCAGTCTTTACAATAGCAAAGACATGGAATCAGCTGAGGTGTCTGCCCATCAACAGTGGATTGGATAAAGAAAATGTAGTACATATACACCATGGAATACTACACAGCCATAAAAAAGCATGAAGTTTTGTCCTTTGCAGGAACATGGATACAGCCAGAGGCCACTATCGTAAGTGCATTAATGTACTAACAGAAAACCAAATACCACATATTCTCATTTATAAATAGGAGGTGAACATTGGGTACACACAAACGTGAAGATGGAACAGTAGACACTGCGGACTGCTGGAGGGGATGGAGAGAGGGTGGGAAGGGTTGAAAAACTACTTACTGGGTACTACTCTTAGCTCCTGGATGATGGGATCATCCATACTCCAAACCTCAGCATCACTCCATTTACCCATGTACCCCCTGAATCTAAGTTAAAAGTGGAAATTATTTTGTTTAAAAATCACCAATACATATATATGAAAAAACAACAGAAAAATGCAACAGCACCGCAATCATTCTGCTTTTTTTTTTTTTTTTTTTTGAAACAGAGTCTCAATTTGTTCACCCAGGCTGGAGTACAGTGGCATGATCTGGGCTCATTGCAACCTCCACGTCATGGATTCAAGCAGTTCTCCTGCCTCAGCCTCCTGAGTAGCTGGGACTACAGAAACATGCCACCATGCCTGGCTAATTTTTGTATTTTCAGTAGAGACAGGGTTTCACTGTGTTGGCCCGATTGGTCTCAAACTCCTGACCTCAAGTGATCACCCTTCTTGGCCTCTCAAAGTGCTGAGATTATAGGCATGAGCTGTCATTCTGCTTTAGTTGATCTAAGGTATAGCTTGAGCTTCAGGATTTGGGAGTTTTATATGTGATTGTAATGTACAGCCAAGGTTGGGGGGACCATTGCTAGAGTCTCTTTACATAGAATGTGGTTCTCCGACCAGCAAAGCTGCCCAACCTGGAAGCTTGTTAGAAATGCAGAATGTCAGGCCCAATTCCCAGACCTAGGGAAGCAGAATTTGATTTTCACAAGATCCCAGGTAATCCCTATGCACATTAAAGTTAGAGAAGCACTGCTACAGAGAAAAGATGAGAAATATGGTTGCAGAGGACCTGATAACCTAATCAGGTTTCCCAGCCCTTATGCTGGGCTGGGCATGAATTACAGGTGTGCAGTGATAATACTGTTCCCTCAAGCCATTAGGAATGCTTGTACTTCTTGTCAGCAAGAAGTCTCCTCTGGTTATCTTTTTGTGCTCCTCGGATATTGCAAGTTCTTTGGGCGCCTTGAGGGAAAAGGGCAGGGGAGCACCAACCGCAGAGCACCTGTCAGGAGTAGAGATCCCATGAAGATTTTTGATGGATGTTGTGTGTGTCGTGTTGTGATGAAAGAAGGTCTTCTTGGCAGAGACATACAGAATGGACTGTGTTGGGGGTGATCTGGGTCCTGGGAGACATGTTAGGAGAAAGTTACAATAATTCACGCACAAGGTGAGAGAAGCCGCAACTAAGGAGCATGATCATGCTTAAGAATTGGGATAGCACTTATATACCATTTCCAAGTCTTCCGGGCAAAGCTTGGAAGGCATTTCAACAGATTCCCTTATGCCTTTCTGAAGATACCTTTTAACTTTTGGTTTTGTTTTGGTTTATGCTTGTGTGGCATTATCTCCAAGGGTCGGGAGAGTTGTGATAATTAAAATCTACTTGGCATAAATAAGGTCGTAAACATTCAGCCCTCACTCTACATGAGCCCCTAGTTCTTGGTGGGTGGGATCATCTGACTTGAGGGTTATTAGTGGATTTCAAAGGAGAAAAGAAAATAATGATGGCCATCATTTGGTGACTGGGCAGCAAGGAGGAGTTTCAGGAAACGGAGAGGTTAAAAGTCCAAGTATGAAAGGCTTGCTTTTGTGGACTCGGGACCATATACTCCAGTAGGGACAGCTCTCACAAGGGAACCAACACATTACAGGAGACTGTTTTATTTGGAAAAAATGTTGAAATTATTGGTATGTTAAATTGATTTATTCTTCAGGGGCAAGCTAGAATTGTACCTTTTCTGGGAATTCTTCCCTAGTTACCCTAGTTCACTGTACATCTGTATTCACTCTCACTCTCAGGCTCTATTTCATGTTCTCCTTTTCTCTCTTTCACTCTTTCTTTCTCTCACTTCCTAAATTATCTTTAATAGTTCAACAAGTATTTTTTAGTTCTAATATTTGAAAAGTAACTGTGGTATCTACCTATTTTCTAATAACTCACTTAGTTTATTTCATTTTTCTGATTCGTGATTATATCCCATCTCCCAAAATACATGGTAAGCACCTTGAGGACGTGGACCATGTCTTATTATTCGTTGTCTTCTCAGGGCTTTGTCTTATGCTAAGTATGTACAAATAATGATGATCTTCTAAGACAAGTCATTTCCTTGGGGGATTTGTGACTTTATAAAATAGCTATTTTCAAGGGTGTTCCTGATTGAATATAACCAATTAAAAATACTTTGCCATATACATTTGTGTTTTTCAAGTTTGTGGATATTTCCAATGAAAAAAATAGAGGCTGAGGCAGGAGGATGGCTTGAGCCCAGGAGTTTGAGGCCAGCTTAGACAATATAGTGAGACCTCATCTGTATGCAAAATGTAAACATTAGCCGGATGTGGTGGCACATGCCTGTAGTCCCAGCTACTTGGGAGGCTGAGGTGGAGGGATCACTGGAGTCTGGGAGGTTGACACTGCAGTGAGCTGTGATCATGCCACTGTACCCCACCCGAGTAAGACCCTGTCTCCAGGGAGGGGTTGTGAGGGAATGGAGAGTGTGAGAAGGAAAGGCTAAAGAATCTTCAAAAGCCCGGGCATGGTGGCTTACACCTATAATCCCAGCACTTTGGGAGGCCAATATGGGCGGATCACTTAAGGTCAGGAGTTCCAGACCAGCCTGGCAAACATGGTGAAACCCCATCTCTACTAAAAATACAAAAATTAGCTGGGTGTGGTGGGAGGTGCCTGTAATCTCAGCTACCCGGGAGGCTGAGGCACTAGAATCGCTTGAACCCTGGAGGCAGAGATTGCAGTGAGCTGAGATCATGCCACTGCACTCCAGCCTGGGCAATAGAGCAAGACTCATTCTCAAAAAAAAAATAATAATAATAAATAAAAATTCTTCAAAATTACAGAAAAATATTTAGTGTTCATTTTAAACTACATGGTTTAAAATTAAGCCAAAAAATACCATCAGAAAATATTTGGATCTTTTTGTGCCTTCAATGACTCATTTCAAAACAAATTTTTAAAGAAATATATATATGTATATATAAAATCTTAGTAAATATCCCCATTTTCCTAACCTTTTAATATGGTACTCATTTTCCTTAGTTGCTTTTCTCCTCCTACCATTTGGGTTTCTTTTTCTTTCTTTCTTCCCCCCCTGTTTAGAAGTGATACCATTTGTCCTAGGAAGGTAACCCCTGCTGTGTTTGTCATCAAGAGTGTCACTCGCCATCTGGATGTGACCCACTAAGATATTTAAATCCTTAGATTGTATTTTTATGGGCAGTGTATTGAACTTAAATGCTTTAACAATTTCACTTAGTTTCAAATCATGACATGCTATTTTCACGCCCTTTCTTGGAATTCTGAAACTGATATTTGCCAAATTCAAGTATTTTGAAACTTGAGACTACTGAACATTGTTATTGTCACCCAAATTTTGAAGGGGAAATTATTTTAATTGTAGTGTGCTGTGATATTAGACATTGTGATAAAAGGAATGTATATTACATATATAATACCAGCTAGAGCTTGACCAGAAGGAATGAAACTACTTTACTGAAATTAAATCAACACTTAAAAAAAAAAAATCTAAACCTGGGGAAAACAGTTTTAAAGAATTCCTTAATTCATCAATTATATCCTTAAAGAATTCTTTATGGTATAATAATGAACACTTAGAACAGAACAGAAATAACCCATTTCCTAACATTAGCTTCTCTGCCTACGGAGGTCATAAAAATTGTTAATGCAGATGAGGTTGCCTTCTGTTGTGTGATGCTAATAGGAAATGGATCATTGCGGTTTATGGGGTACTTAGCCATTTTGGTTCATGATAAATGGCTGACTTCAAGTGACATTCCTTCATGGATTTCCCACTATTCATCACCTGAAAGAATGGAACCCAAACATGAAGTTGATTTTGAAGTTGTCAGGAGTTTCACTGTGGTGTAAATCCATCATAAGCCAATGTTTTCATTGATTTAGGAAGAAGTAGTACGAATGGAAACACATTTAATGTTTTATGCTTCTATTTTCTTTTGCTCCAAAGCCAGTTTTGTGACTCTCTTATCCTGCTCTAACTTCTGTTACCTCTTCCCTTTCCCATCCCCGTCTCCAAACATTCTCTTTTGAAAACTCCCTAGATTTTTATCTTTGCAGAGATGCTTTGATGTAATTACATTGTTTTGGTATATAAAATCAACCCAACATAAGCTGAAAGAATGGAACATATTTTCAACTAGTCTGTCCATCTAGGTGGCAGGTATTATACTAGGATGGAGAACCTCTTCTACTGCTGTGTTCTTGCTGTTACCCTATTTTCTTTCCTTTTTCATCATCTTTTCTTGAAACGCTACCTCCTTACCCCTCCTCCCCCAAGAGTACACAGACACCATGCCTGCATTAGGGGTGTTGGGGAGAGGGAAGCTGCCCATTTTGACAAGGTCACATTATCTAGGATCTTGCTCTTAGAAAATTATTCCCCAGCTTACTTTCAGGGAGTCACTGTAAGACTTATTCAAGACCTAGTCATGCCTCACATGTGCCTAAAGGAAGTTTGAGTCTTTCCTGTGTTTTCTTGATGTCTGGAATGTTTATCTCTGAGGTACAGCCTGTGTTTAATTCACTAACATGATGCTTTCTGTGCTACTGGCATTTGAGAGTATTTGATATCTGGCAGGATGCTGTTCAGAAGAGAATGTAAATATTCCTGCAGGTTGTTTTAGAATCATTTAGTGTAACTGAGATAATTTGCCATTTATTTCATGGCTTCTTAAAGGGATTTTGAGATCCTTTATCTATGTGCATTGTTAGAGTGAAGCTGACAACAGGTTGTTTATTTATTTATTTTTTATTTTTATTTTTTGCTTTGTAGAACTTAACAGGAGGAAGCCATCTTTGGCTTTCCTTGAGGTGCTGGTATCTTGGAAGGGAAGTTAGCAAACCCTTTATTCCAGAGGCTGTCTTTTGACACAGAACGTTTTAGTTCCTACCAGATTCGTCTGAGAGGCTTTCATGGAGCCCAGTTACCCCTTTTAGTAAATGGTATTCATGAATACCCTGCTCACAAAGAAATTTAGGTCAGTAAATGGAAAGCATTTGAGATACCTGGACTCTTTTCATGTTCTAGAACCCCAGATGCTGAGGAAATTTGGGGAGAAAGCCTGGAAGTGGTAGAATTGAAATATTAGGTTTCTTATGGCTGTCTTTCCTATTGAAACTCTAGAAATAGCTCATGGGACATAATTTAATTACATGGTCTAGATAAATCCTATCAGTCTTTTATAGCTGGTTATGATATTTGATAAGATAAAACAAACCAACTTCTTCTTCAGATTTATTGAATGAGAATCACTAATCTTGAATACTTATTCAGCTCAGCTCAAACCAATTAGCAAACTTTAAAAATGGCCAATTCTAATATGGTGCAGGCCATTGAAGCATATTTATAACTTAATTTTTGGCCTGTGTTTGCATTATATGGCCATGGTGGCATCGAGGCTGGGACTAGATGGAGGTTGCTTAAGGGAGGAAAAATGGACGAAGGGAGAAAAAGGAGGAAACTCAGGAAGAGAGGCAGAGAACACAGATACCCTAGTAGACACATACTTTTAACAGCATTTACCACATTTTGACTCTGGTATGTTGAAACGAACATCGATAGCTTTTTACTTTCTGCCTTTCATTTTTGTTTCTTCTTCTCCTATCCTCCCATGTATGGGTATAAATATGTTGAAACTAGGGAAAAGCCAACTAAGATCTAAGATATGCAACTTTTTCTGGGATGGAGATTGGAAGATTGAGAGAAAGACACCTTGTTACCCAAAGAGTGCCTTGGGAATGAATAGTAAGTAGTAGTATGCTTCTTGGGAGAAGGTGGGGGTTCCATGTTCAGAGGATTTTAATTACTACTGTCAAAAGACAAAATTACAACAAATTTAGTTTTATGTCTAATTGGGTTTTATTTACAATGCATGAAAGAGGACAGCCTCCATTCTGCAAAATAGAATGAAAGCTCCCACTGGGCAATGGCAGAATAGTGGGTTTTGTAAGGTAGAAAAAGAAAACAGTACAATAAAGAGTAAAAGCTGATTGGTTAATATCAGATTATTTTAGGTTACTGTTTTGTAAGGGTCAAAGCAGAAGGACTTCCTTACTGTACTGCCTCGGGTAAACTGAGACCTATCTGCATCCTTAAAGCTTCAGTTTGATGATGTGACTTCATTTTGGTTTGGTCTTCTGGTCTGTCTTTTGGAGCCTTGTGCAGGAGCTCAGTCCAAACAGTGGCATTCCAGAATGTTTGTTTGTTTATTTATTTATTTTGAGATGGAGTCTCACTCCTGTCACCCAGGCTGGAGTACAGTGGTGCAGTTCTCAACTCATTGCAACCTCCGCCTCCTGGGTTCAAGTGATTCTCCTGCCTCAGTCTCCTGAGTAGCTGAGATTACAGGTGCACACTACCACATCTGGCTAATTTTTGTATTTTTACTAGAGACAGGGTTTCACTATGTTGGCTAGGCTGGTCTCAAACTCCTGACCTCAGGAGATCCGCCCACCTCAGCTTCCCAAAATGCTGGGATTACAGGTGTGAGCCACCACGCCCAGCCCCATGTTTATTTAACATTATTTTCACTCTACATTGGCAAGCCTTTTGAATGCAGTGTGTTCTTGAAGTCTAGGTCTTCACATGGATACATTTAAGGTGAACTTGAAGTTTTATGTACTATATTCTCACCCCCGGGTGCAGTTATTGTCATCTGTTAGAGTTGCACAGAAGTCACCAAATAATCTCTTAGAATTAAACTAAAAGTAGGGGGGGAAAAAAATTCCCAAATGGAAAAATTATTGTTCTTTTTCTTTTTCTTTTTACTTCTGAAATATATTGGAAATAAATTTTTGGGAGAACTAAACTATTAAGCATAAACATAACATTTTTCCAGAGACTTCATAATTGATTTTGAAATTCTCACTAAAGAATTGGTTAGCTCTTAATGGTTTTTTCTCTTTACTTACTAATTCAAAGATGTAATGTTAGTTTTACCCTATAAGCTGTTGCTTTGCTTCTTTGCACTTCAAAAAGATTTAAGGTCACTCACTGATTATGACTTTGCCGCTTCCTGCCCTATTGTCCTCACAAAGGGATTTTGTGAGTACTCTTACTGTAAAGAAGTCATCAGCCCAATGAAAAATTCTTGATATTTGCATGTCTATTAAATTTAACACATTTGCTTTTTCGTTTGAACCTTCAATTGAATAATTTTTTAATTGTATAATTTATAAGGTTATACTTATTGGGACTTGAGAGTTCCTCTTATGAGAGTTGAAATGCCTTTTGTTTAGTTCCCTTACATGCTGGATCATGCAGCAGAGTAAGAGAGGGTCAATCAGAAGCTGACACTGTGTTAAGGAACAGCCAGGTCAATAGATGTTCACATTTCTATGAAATTTTGTTGATCTATAACAAAATAGCAAAAAGCATTAATGTGTTTTTAACACCTTTTAGTCAGTTGCCCCCCAACAGAATTTACTCTTCTTTTGATGTGGTAGTACTGATAAACCTTTCCTGCAGTTGTCATGTGTCTTCTTAGGTATCATCTGGGAGTGACTGTTGTGTTAGGCTTAAACTATCAGAGCATAGCATCTGGTTGTGAATCAGTAGAGTACTACATTGACTTACTTTCAAATCTTTATTGGTTAAGCCCATATTATTATTATTTTTCTGGTTATGGTCATTCTCTGGTACAAGTAACTGTCAGTCAGTCATACAGTCTTTGGTAGGGGAATACCTGAATAAAGTTGGCAAGAGCATCGAGCAAACAAAGATAATATTTCAGTTTTTGGTGTCATGATTACTACTTCACATCATTCTGTGTTTTTTCAGCACTTCACTATATGAGGCACAAGAGCCTACAGAAGACATTTAAGACACAGTCTCTACCTCTCTCAAGTGTATGTTTCTAATATTTTTCATTTGGATTATTTAAAAAAAGTATGAGCTCTCCCTAGAACCCCATATTTATACGTACAACTGCCGACTCTGTATCTCCATTTGGATATAAATAGGTATCTGACATATAAGATGTACAAAATGGAAAGAAGCAGCAGATTGGGAACCTATTCTGGAGATACGCTTACTAGCAGATTGAATGGAGAATCTTTTTAGAGAAAGAAAAAATTAAAAATAACTCCTAGGTTTTTATAACCTGAGCAGCTCATTATTGTCGGTAACTGAGAGAAGGGGAATGGGAATGGAAAATGCTCATTCCCACCTTGGGGCTGTTATCTTAGCTGATCTTTGTCCTGGAATGCTCTTTCCCCAGATCTTCACATGGCTGACTTCTTCCTGTTGTTCAAGTCTTCCCTAAAATGTCAGCTCCTCAGAGAGGTCTTTCCTGAACATCTCATCTAAATTATATCCCTCCCTCCTATGTTAATCTTTATCCCATTAACTTACTTTATTTTATTCCTAGCAAAGATCACTATGTAAAGTTCTTATTGATTTAGGTAACTGTTTGATTCCCTTACTTATTCTATCTACCTCATACTTGCTTTTCTCATTTCACCCCCCTTTCATTTATTAACAATACCTAGCTGCTCTTTTTATTTTTTCTTTCTCTAAACAGATCCTCCATTCAATCTGCTAGTAAGCCTATCTCCAGAAGAGGTTCCCAGTCTGTCTGCTTCTTCCCATGTTCGTATTCTCATTGTAGTTCCAGCCATCATTACCTGTTACCTGACCGACTACAACGGCCTTCTTTCTGCCACAGTCTATTCTCCATGCAAAGCCAGAATGATTCTTTTAAAGCAGAGGTCATATCCTCTCCAGCTGAAAACCTGTGCAACTTCCCATCACTCTTGGAACAAAATCTAAATTCCTTGCCCTATAAGGCCCTGCTGGTCTGGTATCTGGCTAACTCTACTGTCTTATCTTCTATCACTTTCCTTTCACTTACTGGCCTTCTGACTATTCCCCAAGCCTGCCCAGCTCATTCCCACCTAGGGGCTGTTATCTTAGCTGATCTTTGCGCTGGAATGCTCTTTCCCCAGATCTTCACATGGCTGACTTCTTCCTGTTGTTCAAGTCTTCTTTAAAATGTCACTCCTCAGAGAGGCCTTCCCTGAACATCTCATCTAAATTATATTCTTCCCTCCTGTGTTAATTTTTATCCCATTACCTTATTTTATTTTATTCCTAGCAAACATCGCTATCCAAAGTTCTCATTGATTTAGGTACCTGTTTATTGTAATTTGCCATCCCCCCTAGAATTATGCACCATGAGGGTGGGGACCTTGTCTTTCTTGTTCCCTGAGGTATCCCCAGTGCTTGTCACATTGCCCAGTAGGTACAGTAGGTGTTCAATACATGTTTATAGTTGAACTAGTGAATGAGAATATTGAGGCCCATGAGGAATATAAACTGCTGAATCACTAAAGGTTAAGTATAGATTATATTTTAGTGGGAATATTCCTGCCAATTTTTCATGATAATTAAGTCGTCTATAAGCAAGGGAATGAACCTTCTCTTCTGGTTATTCAATCAATTTGTGACAAGGAAAAAGACTAGCAATCATAGTCAGTTGGCTTTTTCTCTTATAATATCTGTGTATATAAACTGGTCATCATTTAACAGTTCTACGTATCTTTTCTTTGGAACTTGATGTGAATGTTGTATCCTTGAACAACAGTACGAAGTGTACTCCTTGCAGATAAGAGTCTGAAATTGTAGTAAGTAGTCATTACAGTGAGAACAGCTTGCACTGAACAGGTAGTCATGCATACATCCCTCTTAAGAAAGAAAACATCAAATTGCAGGCTCAGTGTGGTAAACAACAGTTCATTTAACTGCAGAGTTTCTGAATACATAATGATTTTCCAGAAATTGATGAACATGTAGATAATGAAAACTTACTATTTATTTTGTGACTAAATCTTTGCAAATCAAGTATAATAAACTGGGTATATGCCTATGATTAAGGCAGAAGGGAGAAGAAAACAGAAAGATATTTTTCTTTCCCTTGCTGCAGTTTGCTAGCATCAGTAGTTTATAGGGCACAGACTCACCAAAATTAAAAGATGATGATACATTTTGTCTTTTTTATTTCTGAGACCACTCCAGGAATCTTCTTAGACTCTACTTTCCATTATTTCATGTGCTACTTTCTGCCATGTGATCGATAATGTTTTTCTTTCTATATTCTTAGTAAAAGTAGTAGATTATATTTCGAAGTTAATAACTTTTCCCACTGACAATCTTCATAAATTTTCTGGTTCCACCTGTCCTCTGTCTGTGTTTCACAGTGTGGTAGCAATTTTTCCCTTAGGAGTTTTGAGCACCTTTCCTTCCCCCTGTTCGGATGGCAAATCCCCAAATCTGAGTTCTGCTACATTATTCCACAATAAAAGCTTTAGTTATATGCAGCAGTTACCATTAATTCTCTATCAGTTCCCCTGGTAGGAACTATCCAGGAATCTAGAGTTGGTAGATTTGGGGCTGACCAGCTCAGGTCTGGCAGAATTAAGGTTCATCGTTTCTCTCTTATTTGAATATGACTTTCTTCTTAATTGGGATCTGATTTTTCTCCCAGATGATATCCTGTTTTTAAATTAGGGGTGGTCCTAACTCTGACATTTTGATCAGCAATACAGAATAAGAGTTTAAAAATACAGAATAAGAGTAAAAAGAATAAGAGTTTAAAAGTTTTGTTCTCATTGGATTATGGATAGATTGATCGTGAATTGGCATCTTGAAGATGTCTAAACATCACTGGTTCAGGGATGGTGATTACTGTGCTAAGGATATCTTCCTTTTACCCGTTTTGGTCACCTTTTCACCCTCCTCTACGCTAACTCTCCCTACGCAGAGGCTGCCTGTGAGGACCACAAAGAGAGGGGCTCCTGTGCCCTCTGACTTTCTGCCAGTAGCAAAGTCCCAGCAGGAGACTCAAGAGGGGAGGAGTGAGGTCAGGCTTACTATTCTGTTTCCTCCTTGTGGGGTTGCCTTGGGCTGCCTGTGCCCCTCAACCTAAGGTTATGGTTCTTCCCTATATGACTTTCTCCTTTTGGGTTCCTGTAATCAATCCTTCTCATCTTGTTTCCTCCAGGAGTGGTAACAGTTCTGCTGTTACTGTTTGCCAAATTGGAGCAGTATCCCTTTTAGTACCCCGGCACCATGTCCATATCTTTGCAAATAGTCGCTTTCAGATAAATTTCTACAAGTTAGGCTAATTTGGATGTGCCATCTGTTTCCTGTTTGGATCCCATCTGATACGAATGACTTGCTGTTTATTGGAATTTTGACACTATCAACTATTTTTGACTAAGTACCTACTATATAGATATCACCCGGAGTAGACACAAAATAAGAGTCGCTGCTTCTGAATGCATTCAGAGAAAAGAAAAGAAGAGTCACTGTTTTCTGGAATATCTATCATGTGAGAGAGACAGTTTCTCCTTTACCTTCTTTAGTATTCAGTCAAAGTTTATGAAATATAGCTACTGTAAACCAGGCATGGAGTATGCATCTCAGGCAGATACAAAACTGAGCACTATTTGGTCCCTGCCATTATAAATTTTTATTTTAACTGTGTATTACAGAACATTCTAGGTGTTCAGATAATTATAATTCATAGTCCTAGACCAGACAGAGATGAAGTTCTTCCATCCCAGCCTCACACATTTGCCAGAAGTAAACAATAGCTAAGAGTATCATCACCACTATCACCGTCATCGTCATCATCATTGGTTCATAGGGAGCTGATTGGGAACACATGGAGGGATGGGCTTTGCCTTAATTCATCTTTAGAGTGTCGGTACCACACAGTGCCTTGCTTCAGCCTGCCGATGTCTTTCACTCTGATTTAGTTTGTTTTCTTGGGTCATACCACCAGTTTTGTAAACCTCTCTGATGCCCACTTCCTGAACCTTTGTCAGTGCTTTGTGGCCCTGAACTGAGGAGGGAAGTGTCAGCCTGATTTCTGTGTCATTACAGCCCATGGTGCTATTGACACTCATTAGTCCTCAATAAATCTCCTGCCTTGGGAGCTTGATAAGCAGAAATCATCAGCCTGTTTATGTGTGCCTGATGCCTGGTCCTGTCCTGCTCTGTTCTAGCCTCTACCTCCTGGTTCTTTTTTTTTTTTTCTTTTGAGACGGAGTCTCTGTCTGTCACCAGGCTAGTATGCAGTGGTGCAATCTCAGCTCACTGGAATCTCCGCCTCCTGGGTTCAGGCAATTCTCCTGCCTCAGCCTCCCCAGTAGCTGGGACTACAGACGTGTGCCACAATGCTCGGCTAATTTTTTGTATTTTACTAGAGATGGGGTTTCACCATGTTGGCCAGGATGGTCTCGATCTCCTGACCTTATTATCCACCTACCTCGACCTCCCAAAGTGCTGGGATTATAGGCATGAGCCACCGTGCCCAGCCTCTACCTCCTAGTTCTATATGGTGACCTCTGTGATTCTGAAGCGTGACCATTTCCTGAGCTCATAACAGGACATCTTTTGTGCCTTCGTGTCTTTGGAAGGGGATCTCATAGAGTGTCAAGGAAACCCTTCTGGCAGATGGAAGATTTCAGTTAAGCACAAGTCTTTTCTTTATGTTGGCATTGGGTAAAACATATTCAGTGGATATACTTCAGAAGAAAGGGGCTGTAGTTATAAATAGACTTGGGCAGTTGTCTTTAAAAAGTTTCTTCACTGTAGGACAACTCTTAGGGCTGTTGGCCACATTTAGGAAAACCTGCCTTGTGTAGTTGAGTTGTATCCACCAGAACTTCAGGCTTTTCCCTACATGACTCTGAATGCCTTGCTAACTCAGAAGAGCTGTTTAGTCAGAAGACACAGAATCAGGCAGGTTGAAAAAGATCTGACACTCCCTATTCTGTGCCAGTAACTGGTCCTGCCCAGTTGGGAAGGTCTCCTGGTCATCTTTAGCGTTGTTGTGTGAGAATGGTTTGGCAGACCTGCATGTCATGTTCTGAACAAGAGACATCATCACTCTGCACTACAGCCAAAATGCTGCACTCCAGCTGGGGCACTGCACCATGCTGTTTGAGTGATCTAAGGGCCGTAGGGGTAGCCAGAAGAAAATCTGCACCTTATGGAATGACGAGGACCTGTTATAAAAAAGTAAAAGTCATAATCAGCCTTTTACCCTCTGGCTTCTTCCTTACTTTGTCTCCTGTAACCTTCTCTAAATCTATTTCTCCCATTTTCTCTCTTGATTTATCTTGCCCCTTCTCTGTGGGTGAGCAAAACACAATCTAATAGCTGTATGGTTTCATCCAAATCATGGTCTAGCAATGTCTGGAGACATTTTTGGCTGTCACGCTGAGGGAGTGCTGCTGGAATTAGTGGGGAGAGGACAGGGATGCCGCTAAACATCCTGCAGTGCACAGAACAGCGCCCTCCCCCCTCAACTGTGAAGACTTATCTGGCCCCAAATCTCAATAGTCCTAAAGTTGAAAAACCCTAAACTAGAGCTTAACATGTCCAGTAAAACTTTCTGTGATGATAGAAATGTTCTATACAGTAGTCATTACTGTATGTAGCGATTTAGCCCTGGAAATATGTCTAGTGCAACTGAGAAACTGAATTTTTAATTTAATTTTTATTTAAACAGCTGCACTCTAGCTAAAGGCAACCATACTAGACAGTGCAAATCTAGACCACGTATCCTGTCTGCATACCTTAGTTTACAAATGATGGGCAGAAAAGTTTGGTAACTGGGAGAAGAGAGGACTGATGAAGGAGTTTATAGGAAGCTGTAAGGTAAGTGTGTCTTCAAGAAGCCACGAGACTGGCCAAGTGCAGTGGCTAACACCTATACTCCCAGCACTTTGAGAGGCAAAGGCAGGAGAATCGCTTGAGTTCAAGAGCTCAAGGCTGCTATATATATTTTTTTAATGAAAATATCTATTTTCTAAAAGAAGAAATATAGTGACAAAGATATCATTGTTTTATATTTTTTGCAAGTCCTTTTAATGTCTGACTTACTAGAAAACAACTGGGTTCTCATATCTGCTTCTCCATTAAATGTGACATGTAGCTTCTGGAAACCTCTTCTGTATACTCATGAGAGAATGAGTGAAAAAGATAAATTCCATCTTATTATTATGAAAACAGTTTTGACTTAACAGATACCCTGATAGGATCTCAGATACCTGCACAGGTCCCTATATCATACTTTGAGAACTGCTGCTAAACAGAAAAGTAGGCTGTAAAATTTTATTGATTTCATATTCTATTAATAAGAGTTTGACATTTCCATCATTAGTGATCATTCTCCCTGCTGTACTGATATGTTGAACACATTGTAAAAAAATCCACAAAATAATTTTAAGTTTGAAATTATAAATATGAATAAGAGTTAAAAATTTTTTCTTCCTGCACCTTAAGTATTGTCTTACACAATATACCCCTCCTTAGAGACCCATTATTGCAGAGGATGAAGTCTTTGAATGTAAGGCCTTTGGGTTTGGTGAGTAGAGGGCCTGTATCAACCAAACTTTGAGAAAACAATATCCATAAAATGGTGATTATAGAAGTAATGTTTACAAGGAGTGACAGGAGTGATGGAGGGTGAGGAAGCTGAGATAAACTACTTTAACACTTGGTGAGGGTCAGAGGACAATAGTTGTTTTTCCAGGCAAGGACTAAGCAGAAGATACACTTGAATCAAGACACTTTGAAAGAACCAGTTATCAATGCAAACATTAGTTATTTTGACTTCTCTTACAAGAGCAAAATAAACAAAACTGTAAAGTCCTTGGCAGTGGAGTGATACGATAAATGCCTCAAAGAAAATTACACATAAAATTTGGAGATATTCTGACAATGGTGTTTTTGTAACAGAGTCAAGCAATATAAATAGTTAATAGTTGCATGGAGGTTTATTTAAGTTGGTCAGAAAAGTTATTCTAGTGGTTTTGGACTGGCATCACCAGGCAGGAGTGACCACTCCTTTAGCAGATAGGTGTTTCTCTTTGCAATTGAACATATTTCCACAAATGAGTCATTGGAGATAATCCTCTGAAAAATGATAAATTATGCCCTAAGCGGCACCCATCCATGTGCCTGTTCAATGTATCTTTCCCTCCTCTGGACACATGTGCTGCTTAATATAGAAACATTATTCTAAAGATGTTATGTGCTGCTGGATACCACCTAATTTCCAGAAAGAGCCTGGTTATATTAGGCTTTGCCATTAAAAGTAATGGCAAAAATTGCAATTAATTATAGCATGCTGAGATGTCAAGCATGTGGAAATATATACATTTTTGCTGGCTACTCTCAATGGCAGAGAGGGTTTTTTTTTTTAATTTTAGGTTCAAGGGTACATGTGCAGGTTTGTTATATAGGTAAACTCATGTCATGGGGGTTTGTTGTACAGATTATTTCATCACCCAGGTACTAAGGCTAGTACCCAATGGCTATTTTTCCTGATCTTCTCCCTCTTCCCACCCTTCCCTCTCAAGTAGGCATCAGGGTCTGTTGTTCCCCTCTGTGTCCATGAGCTCCCACTTATATAAGTTAGAACATGTGGTATTTGGTTTTCTGCATTACTGCATTACTCTGCGTTACTGTATTACTTTGCTAAGGATGCCGGCCTCCAGCTCCATCCATGTCCCTACAAAGGACATAAACTCATTTTTTTCACAGCTGCATTGTGTTCCATGGTTTATGTTCACCACAGTTTCTTTTCTTTCTTTTCCTTTTTCTTTTTTTTTTTTTTTTTTTTTTTTTTTTTTTTTTTTTTTTTTTTTTTTTTTTTTTTNTTTGTTGCCAGCCGCCAGGCTGGAATGCAGTGGCGCGATCTCGGCTCACTGCAACCTCCACCTCCCAGCTTCAAGCAATTCTCCTGCCTCAGCCTCCCGAGTAGCTGGGACTACAGGTGCGTGTCACCATGCCCAGCTAATTTTTGTATTTTTTAGTAGAGATGGGGTTTCACCATGTTGGCCAGGATGGTCTCAATCTCTTGACCTAATGATCCTCCCACCTTGGCCTCCCAAAGTGCTGGGATTACAGGCATGAGCCACCGCGCCCGACCTTACCACATTTTCTTTATCCAGTTCTACCATGGATTGGCATTTAGGTTGATTCCATGTCTTTGCTATTGTGAATAGTGCTGTAGTGTACATTCACATGCATGTGTCTTTATGATAGAATGATTTATATTCCTTTGGGTATATTTCCAGTAATGCGATTGCTGGGTCAAATGGCAGTTCTGTTTTTAGTTCTTTCAGGAATCGCCACACTGATTTCCACAATGGTTGAAATAATTCACACTCACACCAACAGTGCATAGGTGTTCTGTTTTCTCTACAACCTTACTAGCATCTGTTATTTTTGCCTTTTAGTGATAACCATTCTGACTGGTGTGAGATCATATCTCATTGTGGTTTTGATTTGCATTTCCCTAATGATCAGTGATACTGAGCTTTTTTTTCACATGCTTGTTGGCTGTATGGATGTCGTCTTTTCAAAAGTGTCTGTTCATGTCGTTTGCTCACTTTTTAATTGTTAAAATTCCTTATAGATACTGGATATTAGAGCTTTCTCAGATGCATAGCTTGCAAAAATGTTCTCCCATTCTGTAGGTTGTCTGTTTACTCTGTTAGTTTCTTTTGCTGTGCAGAAGCTGGCAGAGGATTTCAATAGCCAGAAGAAAATGTTGCTGGTAGTAGAATTTTAGTGACTGTGAAAGAAAAATAGGAGCCAGGAAGGAAATCACCGTACAAAACCATGTAGGCAACTCTGTCTACCTCAACTCTGAAAAGTCCATTTTGGGGGCTTTAACTTTTATTATACAATATGAAGACAAACAATATTTTATTGAGTACTTACTAAAAGCCAGTGACAGTTATGAGCTAACTCATGTTACCTCATTTAATCCTTAAGACAACTCAGGAAGGTCAGTGGTATTATCAGCATTTTGCAGATGAGGCTCTGAGAGATGAAGAAATGTAGACAAAGTTGCCTAGTTAATCAGGGGCAAAGGAGTAGGGCAAGTCCACAGGTAGAGAATCTTCTCTTTCACCCCGTGATGTAGGACAGCCATATCAGCAATGATTTAAAACAACAGAGCATTTCAAGACACTTGTTTTTGGTTTGTAGTTTTCTAATATAATTTGATAACAAGCTAATCATGCCAACACAAAGTAAGAAGGTATCTAGGTTTTAAATACCTTCTCCTTTCATTTGCCTGTCCACTGAAACTCAAAAACAAACATCTTGTGTCGAACCACATTTCTTAGAATCCTCTGAAATACTTGGCTCATGTTTATGTTCTTTCCCAAAGCCGAATTACTCTGCTGTTTCCTCATCTTTATGAAGAATAAAATAACAGTGGTGGCTTCTTTTATTTTACTTACTGTTTATATGTGTTTTTTTCCCTCCTATACATGAATTTTAATTTTTTTTAAGTAAACAAAATAGCCATTTACCAATCTCTGACTAATCCTAGTGTCAAAAAGTGGGCATTCTTTTCCCTGACTTGCTACAGCAGAAACAATAAGGGAATTTCTGCAGAAGTGATTACCTAGTACCTGGGAATTGTTTGTCTTGCTTGTTCACCTGCTCTTCCTGTATCTGCTCTTCGTGATTTTTCACCAAGGCGGCCTAAGGGTTGTGGTTCATACTCTAAGTTGCTGTGGTGTGTATGCTTCTGTTCTTTTTTTTTTTTTTTTTTTTTTTTTTTTTTTTTTTTTTTTTTTTTTTTTTTTTTTTTTTGAGAGAGTCTCATCCTGTCGCCCAGGCTATAATGCAATGGCACCATCTCGGCTCACTGCAACCTCTCCCTCCTGGGTTCATATGATTCCCCTGCCTTACCTCCTTAGTAGCTGGGATTACAAATACCCGCCACCACGTCCGGCTAATTTTTGTATTTTTAGTAGAAACAGGGTTTCACCATGTTGGCCAGGCTGTTCTCAAACTCCTGAACTCGTGATCCACCCGCCTTAGCCTCCCAAAGTCCTGGGATTACAGGCCTGAGCCACTGCGTCCAGCCGGATGCTTCTATTCTTCGCCACCGTTTCTTTATAATGCTTGCTGCTTACACAACCCATTCCTAGGATCTCAGAGGTGATTGGAGATGGTTTAGGATATAGTTTAGATTGTTTAGGAGATCTCACTGGCTTTGTGAAAGTTTCTACACTTTCACACAAGGCCAAAAATGATTAATTACTGTTTCATAAGCCCATAGAACCTGGAACAAGGTCTGCTTGACACATAGTAGGCACTTGGTAAGTGTTTGTTGAACAGGAAATTGTGGCAGCTTGATTAAGATGTCAGTAGGAACATCAAAGCAAGGCCAGGGCATCTGACTTGTGAAATGGGGAAGAAGAACCTAGAACAGATTTATGAGTTAGTATTTCCTAATTCCCTGTTTCATGGTTTATATTTTATGATAATTTTAGATAATAGTTTGGCAAACTTTCTCTAAAGGGCCAGATAGTACATATTTTAGGCTTTGTAAGCTAATCATCTATGGTCTGTGTTGCAGTTACTTAACTCTGCAGTTTTAACGTGAAAGCATCTCTAGACAGTATGAAAATGAATGAGCATGGCTGTGTTCCAAAAACATTTTATTTACAAAAATAGCCTATGGGCTAGATTTGGTGGGAGAGCATGATTTCCCCATCCTTGATTTTAAGGGTGGAAATTTAATGGACTTCAGATCAAAAGATAATAGGTAAGTCAGCTTCCTATCTTGAAACAAAATGAACACATATAGAAGTCTTTAGGTTTTGCCTTTGTAACCATTAATGTAGGTCAGTGGATTTGGCATGTAGGTAGGGGGTAGACAGGTAAGGATTACATTCAGTAAAACCTGCTTATAATCTATTAGTTTTTTGTTTTTTGTGGGTTTTTTTGCTTTTTTTTTTTTTTTTTTTTTTTTTTTTTTTTTTTTTTTTTTTTTTTTTTTTTTTTTTTTTTT
>NW_016107327.1:10573417-10576676 GCF_001604975.1 Cebus imitator | reverse complement strand
AAAAAAAAAAAAAAAAAAAAAAAAAAAAAAAAAAAAAAAAAAAAAAAAAAAAGAAATAATCAGCAATAAAGGCAAATATTTATGTACAGATGTTCAACACATATCATTTTAAATAAAAATTTAGGAATCATTCAAATGTTAAGTATTAAAGGAATGGTAAAGTCTATTATGATATATTTACATAAATATATATTCTGTTACCAGCCTTCTCCTAGCATTTTTGGGGCCCAGGGCAAAAGGACACAGGGAGGCCCACTAATATATGTCTAAATATTTTAAAGTTATAAATCAAGCTAACAGACTACTAAAGAATGTTTCATCCTTCTGTTTGGACAAATACACCTTCTTAATGACCTGGAAGGCCAGGTTTAAATCCAGAATTCTCAGACTCTGGAATTCCCTGTTGGAATGTGGTGATTTGAGGCGAGGCAGTCAGCCCACTACCCCTCCCAGCTCTGTTTCTGCCCTGCAGCAAGAGGGGCCTTACACAACCCTCACATCTAAGTCCATCAACATGCTGTGACCCTCCCCTCCCCCTTGGCCCTGGGGTGCACACAGTACTGTGTAGCCTGCCCTCGGGGAAAAGGCCTGAGGAAGGAGGCTAAGCAACCCCTTTTCATCGGCATTTCAGGACTCCAAGTACTGTGAGAATGGTCTAGAAGGATGGCTCAAACTCTATGAGACATCATTTTTCTCTGTGTACTCTCCCATCACATGATGAGAAAAAGCCAGAGGCGGGCCATAGTGAGGCTGCTATAAAACACAGGGTCCAGGGCAAAGGAGTATTTGCTTGGTTTTATTTTTTGTTTATTTTATTTTATTTTTATATATAGGGTCTCATTCTGTCATCCAGACTAGAGTACAGTAATGTGATCATGGCGTTCTGCAGCCTTGATTTCCTGAGCTCAAAGGATTCTCCCACTTCAGCCTCCTGAGTAGCCGAGACTACAGGCACACACCAACATACCTAGCTATTTAAAAAAAAAACATTTTTTTTTTGTAATGATGAGATCTTGTTATGTTGTCCTGGTTGGTCTTATACTCCAGGACTCAAGTGACATTTGCCTATTTTAAGGGCAGTACTGCCCTTTACAGTGTTTCGCAACTTACGGTTTCTCTCAATACCATGAGAAATGTTTTTAATATGATGTTATGTGAAAGAGGTTGAGTACTAGATATGCAGACTGATACTGATTATGTGAAGAAAAATTACATGCAAAAAGAATTGGAAGGACTGGGTGTGGTTGCTTATGCCTGTATCCTAACACTTTGGGAGACTGAGGGGGGATGATGGCTTGAGGCTAGGAATTTGAGACTAGCCTGGGCAACATGGAAAGACCCTGTCTCTACAAAATATATATTTTAAAGTAGCTGGGCATAGTGGCACATGCCTGTAGTCTCAGCTACTTGGGAGGCTGAAGTGGGAGAATTGCTTGAGCCGAGGAGTTCTTGACTAGCCTGAGCAACATAGTAAAACCCCATCTCTACAAAAAAATACAAAAATTAGCCAGGCGTGGTGGCCTGAGCCTGTAATCCTGAGGTGGGAGGATCGCTTGAGCCCAGGAGGTGGGAGGTTGAGCCAAGATCATGCCACTGCACTGTAGCCTGGGTGACAGAGGGAGACTGTGTCTCAAAACAAAAAGAACTGGAAGGAACAAAGCAAAACTCAAAACATGACATGATGTTAAATGTAGTTGCCTCTGAGTACTGAGATTAGGGTGATTCTTTAAGGCACATTAACTTGTTCTCTCCTCACCACGTTTACTGTAAACAGCATGCATTGCATTCATAATCAGGAGAAAAATAACTTACAAAACACTTCTGACAATTTTGGCCAGGAGTGTTAATAAATACAGCATAGTACTACAGAAATTGATTTTCTTTATCATAGTTATGAGAAGACTTTTTATCTTTAAAAAATAGCATTTGTTGTCTATTATAAAAGTTTTATAACAAAGGATATTTTGAAAACGTGCGGAAAGCATTGTGGGACAGTGGGAAGTGAGGGCATATCTTGGTTGAGCTCTTACATCTACTGTTTCCTGTGTAACACTGGGGAAATCTTTCCACTTCTCTGAAGCTCAAATTCCTTTTTTTTTTTTTTGAAGTGAAGATAGGCCAGGCACGATGGCTCACGCCTGTAATCCCAGTACTTTGGGAGGCCAAAGTGGGCAGATCATGAGGTCGTGAGATCAAGACCAACTTGGCCAACATGGTAAAACCCTATCTCTATTAAAAATACAAAAAAATTAGCTGGGCGTGGTGACATATGCCTACAGTCCCAGCTACTTGGGAGGCTGAGGCAGGAGGATCGCTTGAGGTGAAGGTTGCAATGAGCTGAGATTGTGCCACTACACTGCAGCCTGGCAACAGAGCAAGACTCCGTCTCAAAAAACAAACAAATAAACAAACAAACAAAATGAGGATAATAATAGCTATGCAAAGTCATTATAATAGCATGTAAAGACTACCTGGCACACAATAGGCTATCAGTATTACTTTCCTTTTCTTACCATCTCCACCTCCACCCCCACACACACACATTTTTTGATTTGTGAGCCAGGCGTGAGAACAGAGAGGTCCTCTGCCTCTTAGGATGTCTGTAAATTAATGGTAAAGATAATACATAAAACATATAATGTTATTAAGTAAAGTGCAGTATTCAAACAAAATGTAAGTATTAAGAGTATAACTGGCTGGGTGCAGTGGCTCACACCTGTAATCCTAGCACTTTGGGAGGCTGAGGCAGGCAGATCACGATGTTAGGAGTTTGAGACCAGCCTGACCAACATGGTGAAACCCTCTGTCTACTAAAAATACAAAAATTAGCTGGGCATGGTGGCACGTTCCTGTAGTTCTGGCTACTTGGGAGGCTGAGGCAGGAGAATCACTTGAACCCAGAGACAGAGGCTGCAGTAAGCCAAGATCATGCTTCTGCACTCCAGCCTGGGCAACAGAGCGAGACTCTGTCTCAAAAAAAAAGAAAAAATAAAGTATAACTAAAGTGGGAGTGATGGGTGGTAGTGTGGACCATTGGCAATTCATTTTTTCTGAGTCTGGTGGGAGTTTCACCCAAAGAGGTGATATTTATGCATGTATGTTAAAATAACTCAAACCAGGCTGGGCACAATGGCTCACACCTATAATCCCAGCACTTTGGGAAGACAAGGCAGGAGGATCACTTGAGGCCAGGAAGTTGAGACCAGCCTGAGCAACATAGTGAGACCTCGCCTCTACAAAAAGCCCCCCCCCAAAAAAA
>NW_016107327.1:10565368-10572302 GCF_001604975.1 Cebus imitator | reverse complement strand
TTTTGAGATGGAGTCTTGCTTTGTTGCCCAGGCTGGAGTGAAGTGGCACGATCTCAGCTCACTGCAAACTCCAACTCCCAGGTTCAAGCAATTCTCTGCCTCAGCCTCCCAGGTAGCTGAGATAACAGGCGCCCGCCACCATGCCCAGCTAATGTTTTTGTATTTTTAGTAGAGACAAGATTTCATCATATTGGCCAGGCTGATCTTGATCTCCTGACTTCGTGATCCACCTGCCTAGGCCTCCCAAAGTTCTGGGATTACAGGCGTAAGCCACTGAGCCCTGCCAATTTTTGTATTTTTTAGCAGACACAGGATTTCTCCATGTTGGCCAGCCTGGTCTTGAACTCCTGAAAAAAAATTTTAGTTTATCAAGTATCTTTTATGTGACTTAATTAGTTTGATCTGCTGCTCATGTTCCTCACAGCTATGAAGTAAAAGCCATTGAGCTGACCTGCAGTCAGTTTCAGCTCTGCTGCTTACATCTGGGTAACCTTGGTTAAGTCGCCAATCCTGCTGATCAATTTCCTTAGAAAATGAGGATAAATCGGCTGGGCACGTTGGCTCAAACCTGTAATCCCAGTACTTTGAGAGGCCAAGGCAGGCGGATTACCTGAGTGTCAAGAGATTGAGACCATCCTGGCCAACATAGTGAAACCCCATCTCTAATAAAAATACAAAAAAATTAGCCAGGCATGGTGGGATGCACCTGTAATCCCAGCTACTTGGGACACTGAGGCAGGAGAACTGCTTGAACCAGGAAGGTGGAGGCTGCAGTGAGCCGAGATCACACCACTGCACTCCAGCCTGGGTGACAGAGCAAAACTCTGTCTCAAAAAAAGAAAGAGAGAGGAGAGAGGGAGAGGGAGGGAGGGAAACAAAAAACAAAGATGAGGATATCCTCCAGGATTGGTGTAAGAGTTTATTGAGATGCTACTGTGAAAACAGCCATTTCAGAACTTAGTATATAGAAAGTATTCAACAAATGTCTAGAGAATCTAAATCTGTTTGATCAGGCCACAGCAAAAGAAGGATGATAAGGATAAAAACATCAAGTAATAGTACACTAGTGCTTAAATTCAGATGAAAACCCCTGGAATTTTATAGGCTTTTTGGATTTTCTTTTTCTTTTCCTCCTAGATGGGACCTTAAAGACTCTTCCTTTTCCTTTCTTAATTCTTTTCAATATGCGCCTTCTAAAAATTGGTCTAGATCACACTATTCCAAGGATAGCGTGATCTTGACAACAAGGCCCATATCTATGGGTCAAAACCCAGTCATAATTGGTCTGTACCTTCTAATATCTAAAATTTTGAAAAATTTTAAATAATATAAATCCAGTGAGTATGAAACAGATACTTTTTCATGCATATTCTGTACTCTACCTTCATAAAGAGGAAATCAATGATAAATATGCCAATATAAGAAATATATTCCAAAAAAATTTGTGGGATGTGTCAGACTCAGATTACAGTGACAGCTCTTTTAACCTCATAGAAGTCACCAGGGCTCTCCTTCACTTACATAAAACATGTGCAATAGATGCCCACTGACAGCACACCTGCCAGTCACTGAATCATCATGGCTATTAGGCTAAAATCTAGTACCTCCAGCATTTCTCCTTCCAGGAGTTATTTATGTTGTTCCTAAACATGCATTTGCCAGTTGTTATTGTACATGCATATGTGAATTAGATATTCAATAACTAATGAAATATAAGGTAGAAATACAAAGATAGTTATTGTTTCCATGAAAACTTGATTGAATGATTTGGAAAGGCTTGATAAAGTGAATTGCCAAAAATAATTCCTGTTGAAATAGGTGTAGTGAGTGTACTGAAAGTCATAAAAATCTAGAATTATGCTGGACTCATATTGTTTCATGTGTATATTTAAATTATCATTTCACTGTAGACATATAGAAACTGGAAATGACAGATAATGCATTATGGATGTGGTTCATTACAGGGACCTCCAAACAGCTGGCTCATACTCAAAAGCTCTCATCCCTAATTCAAAGATTGGCCAATGCATTTATATTTGTATGTTTTAAATTAAATGTGTAAATGGATCTTTTTGTGTATGTGAGTCCCCACTTTTTGTGTGTATCTGTCAGAGTTCAATCAGGAAAGAGCCACTATGCATATTATAAGATAAGGTAGCTGGGAAAGTGAAGATCCCTGAAAGGAGGACTCAGAGGATCATAGGGTTGCTAACCAGTCATTCTGAAACACTGGTGTGGGTGAACAGTAGGGTACTTTGTGGAAACTGAGTGTGGCCTGCTGTGGAAGGAGGACTTCTCCCCATGGAGAGGTCTATGGGGAGCTGCTTAGTCCTGGTATAGCTGCTTCTGTGAATGCATAGTCGTTATCTGGTGGCGGGCCTGGAGTCCTTTTTGGCCAACAGTCAGAAAGAAAACCTAGATGTGGAAGAGAGGAGCCCAAGAACAAGTGGATATCCACTCTGGCACCAGTGACCATTTGTCAATTTCTGACTGAAGCAATATTCTAAGGGTAATGGCTGTTTCTTCACTTCCACTTCTAAATCTCACGCCAACCTCTTCCATACCTACAAACTCTAATTCAAAATCATACAGAGAAGGGATATCTGGGAAGCATATTTCCTAGGTTAACCATGTTGATGAAGCCTAATCCTACAAATCCACTTTAACTCTTACAGTTAACCAACCAATTGTAGGTCCCAATCATGCCAAATTAAGAGGCTTTTCCTATTATTTATTCTCCCAGCTACATTTCAAGTATGTTGAAAAATGTTAGGAAATTATGCCTGAAGGCCCTATACTCTTATATTGTATTTTCAGAATTAGTAAACAAAAATTAGATTATTTTAGTTTTAGAGTTAGTATAATTAGCTGGATAGAATTTCCAATTTTAGTTACAGAGAAAAGTTAGTATTTTTTCCTTTTTCTCAGAGATCTCACAAAGGCAGTTAGGAAAAAGAGAAACAGATGTTAAAACTCCACCTTAGACTTTGAAACATCTGAAACCCAAACTATAATGCATGAGCAGGCACTGCCAAATACAGTGAAAGTAAACTAGGGCATGGGTAGATGCTTAGAGGGGAGAGCCCTTTGCTGAAGATTGGAGACAAAGCTGACAGAGCAGTGACCAAAGAAAAAGGAGTACCCTTAGAGACAAAACCAATACTTTTTGTTATGAACACTGAGAACAGGTGTGCAAACTAATGCAAGAGCATCCCTGGAGCTCGTTTGTCCTAAAGAAAAAGCAAGGTGGTTGGAGCTAAATAAAGAAGGCCAAGAGAAATAACATTTATATAAAGCAGTCTGTGGTTAAGGCACGGTAAAGGAAAGAGACTCAAATTTTTGAATAGGCCTTTAACTTCCACTTGTCATCTGATCAAGAAGTTAAAGCTAACTCACACACACAACCGTATGTCAAAGAGAGAATTCTTGCTAACTGAAAATATGGTCCTAGTCTCAGTTCTGCATGAATCTGCTGTAAATTGCTGGTCCTAGAAGAACTTACCTCATTCAAGAATGAGTAACCAATGAGGAAACTGCACAGAATATGTACAAAGTTGTTTACAGCCAGAAAAAGGGAGAAAAATGGTAAATGAATAATACTAACAAGCACTAACAAGAAAAAAGGTTGCCTTACAAAAGCATATAGAAATTGTCACCAAATAATCCATATACTAAAATATATCTATAAACAGGTATGTATAAAATATTGTAATTACTGCTAAAAAAACCAAGAGCTTAAAATACAGATACAAGAGCTCAAGGACTGTATGGCAAGTCAACAGAAAGATGAAATACGGTAAAGCTCAAGAAAAAAGCAGATTAGAAAAAACTATTTTAGGAACAACGGTCTTCTTAGAAGCAGCACAAAGGAAGAGAAACCTTTTGAAACACAGTAAAGGACAGGAGGATTGAAAAGAGAAAATGAAATGACAATGAAGAGTTCTTAAAAATTAGAGGAAAGATGATACCTATGGAAAACAAATCTGATATTTGCATAACTACTGTCCCTAAAGAAGATGAAAAAAGATCAAAAATAATATTTAAAGATATAACTTAAGAAACCTTATCAGAAACTAAAGAAATCTATCAACAGACCGAAAATACTATTTCCCAGCTTTAAAAAAACTGAAGGATAGGCTCGGCATGGTGGCTTATGCCTGTGATCCCAGCACTTTGGGAGGCTGAGGCAGGTGGATCACCTGAAGTCAGGAGTTCGAGACCAGCCTGGCCAACATGGTGAAACCCTGTCTCTACTAAAAATGCAAAAAAAAAAAAAATTAGCTGGATATGGTGGTGGGTACCTGCAATCTCAGCTACTTGGGAGGCTGAGGCAGTAGAATTGCTGGAACCCGGGAGGTGGAGGTAGCAGTGAGCTAAGATTGCACCATTGCGCACCAGCCCAGGTGACCACAGCGAGAGTCCATCTCAAAAAAAAAAGTGAAGGATAATAAAATAAAGACACATCCTAATAAACTGAATGGGTTTCAAAGATTAAAGGAAGCCAAGAGGATCAAGTCATATGTAAAAGGTAAAGAATAAGGCCAGCCTGAGACGTCTCTAGAGCAGCATTCAGTTCTAAAAGACAAATGCATGTATGAATCTGCAGGGGAAAAATATGACTCCCTACTCTCAAATTTTATACTCAAGCAAACTATCATTTCCTATCACTGAGTATATATATATGGGGTCTCACTCTGTCACTCAGGCTAGAGTGCGGTGGTACAATCATAGCTCAATGCAGCTTAAGACTGCCAAGCTCAAGTGATCCTCCCAGCCTAGCCTCCCCAGTAGGAGTAGCTGGGACCACAGGCACATACTACCATGTCCGAAGACAATCATTCTTAAACATAAAAGAACTCAAGAATATAGCTCCTATGAGTCTTTCAATAATATTGAATCAGGCTGGGCGTGGTGGTTCATGCCTGTAATCCCATCACTTTGGGAGGCCGAGGCAGGTAGATCACATGAGGTCAGGAGTTTGAGACCAGCCTGGCCAGAATGGTGAAACCCCATCTCTACTAAAAATACAAAAATTAGCTGGTTGTGGTGGCATGCACCTGTAGTACCAGATATTCAGGAGGCTGAGGCAGGAGAATCCCTTGAGCCTGGGAGATGGAGGTTGCAGTGAGCTGAGATCATGCCACTATACTCCAGTCTGGGTGACAGAGCAAGACTCCTTTTCAAAAAGAAAAAAATGTATGTATGTGTGTATATATAGAGAATCAACTATCACAGGATCTACTGGAGGAACACATTTAATCCATTTAATTGTAGGAAAAGGCTTAAGAATATCTAGGAACAGAAACAAATTTTAAAAATCTACCAATGATATAAAAAAAACTGGGCTTCAAGTGTGGTGGCTCACGCCTGTAATCCCAGTACTTTGAGAGGCCAAGGCAAATAGACTGCTTGATTCCAGAAGTGCGAGATCAGCCTGGGCAACATGATGAAAGCTCATCTCTACAAAAAATAACGAAAATTGGCCTTGCATGGTGGCTTGTGCCTATAGTCCCAACTACTCAGGAGGCTGAGGCGGAAAGGTTGCTTGAACCCAGAGGCTGCAACAAGTCATGATCTGCCATCTTAAAAAAAAAAAAAAAGGAAGCCAGTGGGATGACCATAGCAAATATCAATGTAGTACATATTTCAGCATAACTAGAAGAGAAGATTTTGAATGTTATTAAAACAAAGAAATGATAAGTGTTGAAAGTGATGTTTATGGAAATTACCCTGATCTTCATTATACAATGTGTACCTTCATTGAAACATCACACTGCATCCCATCAATAGGTACAATTATGTATCAACTATAAATTTAAAGAACAAAAGAAAAGAAACAAAGTATAATCTAAACTGTGATTTAAAATTGAGATTAAATATCTCCCATAATAAATTTATTCAATAACTATTTTTTAAGCTCCTACATTGGGTCAGGCATTGTTGTAAGGATTTACCCACTTAATCCTAGTGATAACTATCCAATAATGGACCTGTTATTATCCACATTTAATAGATGAGAAAATGGAGTCACAGCATGACATGGTAGCTTGCTTCCTACTATCACAATGAAGCAAATAGGATTTGTATCCAAGTAGTCTAGCTCCAGTGCTTAGGTCCTTAACCACTATACAACAGCCCGAGATACAGGTAAAGCAACATTCAGGGAAACATTTACTGTCTAAAATGAATATATTAGTAAAAAAAATAGAATGAAAATAATTGAGCAACCAGCTGAATACATTTGAATAGCAATAGGCAAAATTAATCCAAGATAAACAACAAAATAATTAATAAAGGTAAAAACAAATTAGAAATAACACAAAAAATGACAGCATAAATATAGTAATCCAAGAACTGGATCATTGGGTATAATAATAAACCTTTAAGTAATCTAATCCAAGAAAAGGGGGGAAAGCATAAATCACAAAATAAGAAATGCTAATGAGGAAATAGCTAGACAATAAAAGCTGGTTAAAAGAATCCTAAGAGAAAATACTGGTCAACTATACAGATAAATTTTGGAATGCGAATGGAATAACTTTATAGGGAATTTTTTTTTTCTTTTTTTTTCTTTCATATGCAAGCCTACCTGAATGATATAGGGAAATTTAATGATCAAAACTGGCTTCAAAAGACAGAAACTATAGATGCACCAATCACAATAAATAGAGAAAACTATTGAAAAGCCACTCCCACAAAGAGTGTCAATCCCATATGTTTTCATGGAGCAAGTTTTTTAAATTTGTAAGAAGCAAGATTTTTAGTTCTATTTAAACTATTCCTGTCTCTATTAAAAATACAAAATGTAGCTGAGTGTGGTGGCCGGGCTTCTGTAGTCCCAGCTACTTAAGAGGCTGAGGCAGGAGAATCACCTGAACACAGGAGGCCGAGACTGTAGTAAGCCAAGATTGCACCACTGCACTCCAGCCTCGGT
>NW_016107327.1:10545049-10564895 GCF_001604975.1 Cebus imitator | reverse complement strand
AAAAAAAGATTGGGTGCAGTGGCTCACACCTGTAGTCCCAACACTTTGGGAGGCGGAAGCGGGCGGGTCACCTGAGGTCAGGAGTTAAAGAAGAGCCTGGCTGGCCAACATGGTGAAACCTCATCTCTACGAAATATACAAAAATTAGCTGGGCATGGTGGCAGGTGCCTGTAATCCCAGCTAATCAGCAGGCTGAGGCAGGAGAATCACTTGAACCCAAGAGGTGGAGGTTGCAGTGAGCTGAGATCGTGCCACGGCACTCCAGCCTGGGCAACAGAGCAAGATTCCATCTAAAAGAAAAAAAAAAAAAGAATACTATGCCATTACTAAGTAGGGCTTCTGCTAGCAGTTCTAGAATTGTTGAAATAATTTTCTGCATTAGTGGAAAAAGCATGTCATTATTTCCATAGATGGCAGAAAGGCACTTTATAAATTCAACATCTGTTCTTGGTTAAAATTTCCTAAAAAACAACAAAAGATGGTTGTTTCTTTTGCATGATACACAATATATCCAACCCCAAACCAGCATCACACTTAATGGGGAAATACTAGGAACATTCCACATAAGGATGTTCACTATTAGCAACTTGATTTATCACCATTATGGGACACTGACAATAAAGTTCTAAAAAAATTTTAGAATAAGGAGGAGGTGAAATTACTTACAGATGTAATTACCTCAAACTCATGAAAATCAACTTTTGAAAAGATACTATAAACAGAATTCAGAAAGTGGCTGGATATATCATTTAAATATGAAAATAAGTGGTGTGTATATATAAACAACTAATTAGAAGACAAACTAGAGAAAAAAATCATTTAGATTAACAAGAAAAGGGAAAAAACATCAAAACAACAAAAAACCTGGTATTAAATTTAAACAGAAGTATGCTTGATCTAGATCAGTGGTTCTCAACTGGGGATGACTTTGCCACCCAGGGGACATCTAGCAATACCTAGAGACATTTTTGATTGTCTAATTTCAGTAGTGCTGTGGTTGAGGAGCCTTGATCTAGGTAAAGAAAACTTTAAAATTATACTTAGGACCACAAAAGAAGGCTAATGTATGTATCTTGTTATAAGAAGTTCCTAAATGGTAAAATACGTAAAATTTTCCTATATTTGTTATAGGAATACAGTGAAATGTCAATAAAAATAAACCAGAAAAACTGATTCTAAAGTTCATTTATAAAATTAAGCAAAAAATTATAGAAAAATTCGGAATAAGAACATTAGTAGTGTATAGAGAGTATTCTTTTTATAAAAGTGAACCTGATGGATAATCATGTCATTCAGTGAATAAACCAAGTTACTTTTTACTAAAGCATCATATTAATTTTGTTTACATTTGTAACACTTTAGTTCATCATTAATATAAATCATTTTTAATCTGTAATAGACACATGTAAAACAATAACATGAGAATAAGACTGCTACTGCCTTCTGAAAAGTTCTCTGTGACCTGGACCTCTATATTATACTCATCATTAAACAAGTTATTCCCATTTAGAAACTTCCCGAGCAGTAAAATAGAAATATTAACCATCCTGTTCCGTCTTCCTTTTTCTCTAAACTTGCTCTCATTTCCCATTTGGCACATGAAGCCTTTTGGTAGATGTCTGCTCTTCCTTTTTTTGTTGTTGTTTTTTTCACCTGGGTGTCTCAGGCTTAAAGATTGGTCTAGCCACAAAATCCATTGAGCCATGCAGTTTATGAAATAAACCATGAAACCTTGAATTTCTGGGGCAGCTGTCAAAAATTAGAATCAATAGTGTGTGTCATAGGATTCCTTTAGAAAAGAAGTAAAAGGATGTAGCTTATTACAAATTTTAAAATATTATTTTCCTAAGGTTCCAATCTGTTCTTGAATTCCCTCCTGGGGAGTCCAGGTGTTAGTAACACAGGCCCTCAGGCATGTCATGAAGCAAATTCAAGTCACACAGACACAGGGCAACACTCCCATCCAAATTAATGGGATGCCATTTGCTGAAGTCCTCAAACTAGAAACTTCCCAGTTATCCCAGGCTTCCCTCCCTTCCTCATGTCCCATGCCTGGTGGGTCACTAAACCCTGTCGACTCAGCATCCTATATAAGCCTCAAATAAATGACATCTCAGCTTCACTCTCCTTTCCAGTCCCTCCTTGTCTCTCGTCTAGACCACTGTAGTCACCTCCCTACCAGGCTCCCTGCTTTTGGACTGTTCCTCTTCCTGTCCCCACTCTAGGGTGCCTTCCATTTTTATCTTTGAATTATCTTTTTGAATTATCTCCTGTGAATTATCTTCTTGAAAAGCACATTTGATCACATCATTCTTTTGACTACAATCTTCAAGGACTCCCTCTTATCTGTTTAAAAAAAAGAAAAGAAAGAAAAAAGCCCCAACCCTTCTTAACCTAGCTCCACTCTATAGCCTAACTTCAGGACGCACACAAAGCAACACCTACTCCTTCTGCCCGTTTTCTTCACGAGGAATGTCTTCAACTTCACCCATTCTCTGTCATATGAACTCCTGCTCATTTTTGAAGTCCTGACTCAATACCATTCCCCACCTCCCAGGATTTTTAAACACCGTGTGTGTTCCTTTATGAGAGCCCTAATCACACTGGATGGAATTGTCTGAGCTGTGAACTTCTGGATGGTGTAGTCTTGTTCATATGTGTATACTCAGCATCTGTCCCAATGCATTGAATTGAGTGAAATAAAAGCAAGTGCAGGATGTGCTTTGTGTATCCCAGTAAGACCCCAACCTGAAAACAGTGCCAAGACAACCAGGAAACTGGGTGGTCCAGCTAAGCTGTATGAGGCAGAATGAGGCACAGACAGTCTGCAGTAGTTCAAATGGAGTCCTGAGAAATTATGTCCAGCCCTCATGTTACCCTGGTCTGCCCTGATCTTCTTTGCTTCTTCTGCCTAACTTCTTCATACTGTTCTCTCACTTGCTCAGGAGGGTCTATTTGGCTCAATCTGTTGGGCCTGCTTATTTCTCAGCACTGAAGATCGATGCATCTGTTATATGTGCATGTGTGTGTATGTGTCTCAAGATGAACTCCTAGAAATAGAACTGGATGTGTCCACTTAGAGGGTTGTATGAATTAGGGAGGAAGGGGGCAACAGGAAATGTATAGTAATCAGTTATTATGTACTGTTTGCCAAATGTCAGAATTTGTATTTAATCATTAAAGCCACCTTGTGAATTGTAGGTACCATTATTATTATCCTCACTTTACAGATGAGTGCACTGAGGCAAAGAGAGACTGAATCACACACACCCTTGAAATGTGGGGTACTGGGATCCAGTCAGCATGTGTCTTAATCTAAAGCCAATGCTGTAAGCACAATTCGCCTTAAAATATTGTAATGGAGGCCAGGCGCAGTGGCTCATGCCTGTAATCCCAGCCCTTTGAGTGGCCAAGGCAGACATATTGCTTGGGGTTGGGAATTCAAGACCAGCCTGGCCAATATGGTGAAATGCCATCTGTACTGAAAATACAAAAATTAGCCAGGCATGGTGGTATGTGACTGTAATCTCAGCCACTTGGGAGGCTGAGGCACAAGAATGGCTTGAGCTTGGGAGGTGGGGGTTGCAGTGAGCAGAGATCAGACCACTGCACTCCAGCCTGGGTGACAGAGTGATACTTTGTCTAAAAAAAATTGTGGGGCAGGGAGGTTGGGAAGGGGTAACACTGGGAGAAATGCCTGATGTAGGTGTCCGGGGGACGGAGACAGCAAACCACCATGGCATGTGTAGTGTACCTATGCAACAAACTGCAAGATCTGCACATGTACCCCAGAACTTAAAGTACAATAAAAAAAATTGTAATGGACTATATTACAATTGACCCTTGTCTTACAAAGATATCTCTGAAGGGCAAAATAATGAAATGTTTGCTTTTTCCTGAGTTTTTTTGTGATCACTAGTATTTTTTTTTTTCTCATGAAGGATTTAACTCTAATGATAACTGTAGGCAAAAAGATGTTCCTTTTGAACTTGGACTTAATCTCAAGGACTTGATGGCTTTTCCACTCAAAGAGTGTCCAAGGAAGACTTTCCTGTCCTTTTCCTGGATCTTACGCACCTGGCTTTGAGCAGCACTAATAACCTGTTGCTCAAGGTTCATTCCAACCATTAGTAAATATTTATTGGTCTCCTTGACAAGATGCCTTATGAAGCATAATAGACAAAAACAAGGAGGATTGATTCCCCTTCCCCAAAACAAGCCTCACAATCCTGTTAATTTCTGGTCCTCTGCTGGTGAGGGAACACTTGAGAGTCCCCTTTGGGCTGTTGCATGCATTTCCCTTCTGGCCCCCTCTCCTGTGTTACTTTCACGACCAGCTCACTCTTTCTTGAGTTTCAGATTCTCTATATTCAAATTCTGGGGTATATCCTACATTCAATTTCTGGGCACTTCTCTTTACCCACAAGGATTTTTTTTAGGTCTTTGTCTTTGATATAACTCTTTTCCCCTAGGTCTTCAAAGGAGTCATCAATCCTGAATTTAACTTTGTAATTTAAGAAAAACTATAAGCTTATAGAACATGCAGGTCCTCGCCATGGGCCAGCTATCAGTTGTTCTGTTGCCTGGATAGGCAGGTCAGCTGGAGAAGAAGCCCCAGAATGGGGCCCGGCAGTAGCACTCTGTCTTAACCATGCCAAGGGCAATACAGACGAACTGTAGCCCTGGCTCGTGAGGGCTGGCCTCAATATTTGGAAATTGGAAGAATAAACAAATATTTTCACAGGGTGCATCCAGAACTGGGTAGTCAAGGTCACTGTGGTACAGACAGAATGCATGGTGTCAGTGTGTCCCGGTGTCTGGGCTTAGGTGACCTCTCTTGGCAGCATCTGTAAAGAACACAGAGCATGCTGTAGCCTTTACTGTTGATATTGGGTGCACTTTTACTACCACTTAGAAATCTAGATCTGTTTCCATTTCATGTTGATTGCTTTGCAAGTGGAGCCCAGCTTGGACCTTTGCCCAGTACGTTTTGCTCCTCCACTTGAAACTGACCTATACTGCTCTGATTCATTAGTTCCACCTGTGGAAGTAGCAGGTACTCACAGAAAGTCTCAAATGGCCATTGGTTTTCTTCCACAGATGAAGGTAAGAACACACAGACATGCCTACATCTGTCTTTGAAAAAACTTTACTAGGAAGAGTTTGAAAAAAATTTTTAAGGGAGTGTCAGAAGCAAACTTTCTTCCTTCACATACCTAATTTTTTTTAGATGGTACCATATGCAATCCCCACTTTCCACTTCCTCCCAACCTAGATAGTCTTGATGTAGGTAAGAAGCATTGAGTGACTGTTAGAATTTTTAAAAATCACAATATTATACAAATATTAGACTTTTATTCCTTTTTAATGGGAATGTGCATACAGTATAGGTTATAACAGTTTCTAATATACATATATTATTCCATAGTTTTGAGAGTTTCTTTTATATAAATAGACATCAGGCTATTTCATCTGCAGAGTTTTTTATCTGGCTTCAAAATCAGTGCCTTGTCATTAGCAAACTTCACTTACTAGTTTTAGTCAAGTCTGAGCTGCACAATGGTTGAATTGGTGACTATTATATTTGTTTAACTGCTGTAAAGTAAGTTTGCAACAATAGATGCTTGCACTTAAATAGGCCTGCAGAGCGTTGGGGCCCTATCAATCATGCAGAGATTTCCCTCCTGCTGTCTCCTCTGATGGACAATTCTGCTGATGTGGATATTCAAAAAGAAGGGATCAGGAAGAACAGATGATGGATAAAGACAATCTTCTGTCTTGAGAGGAAATCGGAGAAATCCCTTTAAGGAATTTCTTTGTCATGGTGTCAGAAGATTAATTATGCTCGTGTGAGAACCGCTTTCTCATTGGGTGAAAAGAGACATTATCCTTCTGACTTGTGACAGAAGATTTTTCAAAGAAAGAGAGTTAAAGATTTCAGCTGCTCTGAAATCTTCTTATTCTGTTGTCTTCTAAGAATCCTCCAAGACCCTTGGATTACATCCATGACATTGTGATATTCAAAGAGTAATGAATGAATCTGGAATTTTTGTTTCAAGCAGCTCCTCCTCCTTTTCCTCACACAGATCTTGAGAAGGCTTAATACCTGAGTTTGTACATCAGCTTTAAAAATAACAATAATGTAGGTGATAACTTATTAAAAACCAGGAACAGCTTCTTATTGTTAGTGATATGGCAGAGGAGACACAGGCAGTACAACCAAAAATTGTACAGAAGATTAATAAACACCATTTTTAACACAGTAATGAATTTTTTAACCTGAAAAGGTATCTTTAAAAAATCCAACTTTTAGTTGTATGATTTAATTTAGTTGTAAATAGTGTTGATAATATTTAAGATATTTACATTCTTCACAAACACTCTGAACAAAATAAATTGGTATTCTGAAAAACCTTTGAAAGCTAGAGACTCAAATACTTACCTGGCAGGGGAGATACCATGACCATGAAAGTTACAGACTCAATATATTTCATGGAACATAGGAATAGTAAAGTTGTTCCAAATAACTTTGTTTTCCAGATAACTGAAACTTCAAAACTTAAAAAAAAAGATTTCAGAGAAAAAAAATCTTCCTAAAATTCATTAGTTAGTACTTCTGCCTTTTAAATAATGCACATTAACTGACCCAGGGTCATAAATAGGAAGATCTGCTATTGTACTGCATTGAAATACAATGTTACCCTCAGGGACTGTTGAAGCATTTAGTGTAGGGTTATTTGCCTCTGTGCTAAGTGGTCTGAGCAGCCCTATTTTTATTTTGACTGTCACTTTTTATACAAATGGAGTCTGTTCCCTTCAGGTGAATTACCTCTTCTCCCTAGAATATGTATATCATGTTGCTGATAAAGGGCTATTTTGCTTTATACCTGAGGGTAAGCCTGTACCTATAATACAAATCAGTTCCATTTATTTTCTTATTCCACTGTAAAAAAAAAAAATTTTTTTTTGAGATGGAGTCTGGCTCTGTAGTCCAGGCTGGTGTGCAGTAGTACAATCTTGGCTTACTGCAACCTCCACTTCCCAGGTTTAAGTGATTCTCCAGCCTCAGCCTCTTGAGTAGCTGAGATTACAGGTGCCTATCACCATGCCCAGCTAATTTTTATATTTTTAGTAGAGATGGGGTTTCACAATGTTGCCCACGCTGATCTTGAACTCCTGACCTCAAGTAATCTACCCACCTCGGCCTCCCAAAGTGCTGGGATTGCAGGCGTGAGCCACCATGCCCAGCATGTCACTGTAAAAATTCATTTTTGGCCAGGTGCAGTGGCTCAACACCTGTAATCCCAGCACTTTAGAAGGCTGAGGAGGAAGGATCACTTGAGCCTAGGAGTTCAAAACCAGCCTGGGCAACATAGTGAGATCTCATCTCTACAAAAAAGTTAAAAAATTAGTTGGTCGTGATGAAATATACACCTGTAGTCCCAGCGGCCTGAGAGGCTGAAGTGGGAGATCACTAGAGCCCAGGAGGTTGAGTCTGGCTGCAGTGAGCCATGATTGCACCACTGCCCTTCAGCCTGCGTGCGCACACACACACACACACTCTCTCTCTCTCTCTCTCTCATTTCTGTACCTAACTGGTTCTAGGCTAGGTAGTAGAGGTTTCCCAGAAGTCTGATGTCTGGAAGGAGGTATTACTGTGCACACACATAAACACCCTCACATGCATGCACATATAACTGGGTTCATTTATTAACTATTAATTGTATAGTGATAGTGATACAATATTTACATGAGGTATAATGTGTTAGTTACTCTGTGAATATATCACCAGGGTCATACTTTTATATCAGAGCCTTAAGAATAGATTTTTAGTCTGGATTTGGTGGCTCACATCTATAATCCTAATGCTTTGGGAGGCTGAGGTGGGAGGATTGCTTGAGGCCAGGAGTTCAAAAGCAGCATAGGCCACATAGCAAGACCCCGTCTCTACAAAAAATTTAAAAATTAGCTGGATGTGATGGCACATATCCATAGTCCCAGCTACTTGGGAGACGGAGGCAGAAGAATTGCTTGAGCCTGGGAGGTTGAAGCTGCAGTGAGTCATGGTTGTGCCATTGCACTCCAGCCTGGGTGATCGACTGAGCAAGACCTTGCCTCAAAATAAATAAATAAATAAATAAATAAATAAATTAATTAATTAATTAATTTGTAGTGATTGTACCACTTTAGATACTTCTTCCCTACCTTTCCTAGGGCCCCAATATTGCTGTTGTGAAATGGTAGTCACACCTTGGTTTTAAATAAAAATGAACTATTAGATTCCTCAAGACAAAATCATTAAACTGTGTATTAAATATTAGCTAATACTAGTAATTGTAAGTTTTGCAATAACTATAGTAATTGTAGGATCAGATTCAGATTTTTTGAGAGTTTGTAGCCAAGACCAAGTGAGTGAGTCTTATTTTAATTCAAACTTGGTATCAGTATCTGGGTAAATAGATTTAAGTTAAATATTTACAATTCTTGAGTTTTGAGCAGGATCTAAACTTTATTATCAGTTCCATGTCTGGTCTGAATTTTTTGAAGATGATAAACTAAAGTGATGGTTTGTGTTTAAGAAATAATTCCAGGAAAATAATAGTCCAAAAAGGTAAATGCAGTCTTTTTTCTCCTTCCTTTGTGAAGAGGGAACTGATGATTCTGTTACATTTTGTCTTACTGGATAAAAAAAAATCACCCCATTTTGATCCTTTTGCACTCTCTTTTAACATCTTTGAGAAGGCTTTAATTAAAATTGGAGGTAATTCATCTTGATGACATAGAACATTTGAAGAAAAAAGTTTACTAATTAATAAAAAATATAGCCAGTTACAGAAAATGTTTCTCTTTTTGTCTTTGTGAGTCTGCCATTAAAAAAGAACAATCAATTTATCACCCCACCAGCTGTATGAATTCAATGGAAAAGAACTTTGGGTTTTCTCCTTTCTAAACTCTTGCTAAGTTGTTCTGGCAGTAAATAAAAGTGGGTCATTTGTACCTAACATATTTTACTGATGCTCCGTTAATCTTAGTGATAGTGTTTTCTCTTTCCCTGTAATAAGCAGGACAGCGGGTTATTATGGGACAAGAGGAGATGGTAAGCGTTTTTTAAATGACTGTTTAATAGGAAAAAGCCATTTAATACTTTGCAGCCTAGCCTCTTCGATAATGGATACATAATCAAAATACCCATGATTGTTTTCGGTTATTTTTTATATTATTTATTAATAGCATATCATACCTTTAGCATTAAGAAGAATGTTTCAACAATTTGTGAAGAAGATCATGTGTGTCTTTGGATATATATCAAGAAAGTCTTCATTCCAAAAACAAATGGTTTGCAAGACCAAAATAATCTGAGATGATAGATGAATCAAGGACAAAAGATTTTTTTATTTTTTGGTATTTTGTTTTACATGTAAAAGCTCTATCACACTGCTTCTTATACACAATGATTAAGAGGAAAATTAACTTCAGACTTGAGAGTTTCTCAGCTGTTGGGTGTTTAAACTAATCTTATGAAGGCCTTGATAGCCTCTATAATGTGTTTTGCATTTCTTAAAATAATTCCCTTGTTAAATCATTCTTCATTCTCTCAATGAGAGGATGCTAGTTGAGGAAGGCTGCACTGATGTTTCCTCTTGGTCTCCTCTGTTATCGGCAGGTTTCAAAGGTTAAACTAGCTACAGGTGAAATGTAATCACTAGTGGCTTGGTACCTTTCCAGATCCCACTGGAAACTGTAATAACTCTGTTCATTTGTAAAGAAAAAAGAAAACTCATTCCCTGAGTAGTATGGAATGGGAAGCAACCACCCTCTTCTTCCCTCTTACTTAAATAAACAAACTAAATGGAAAAATAAACTTTACTTCACATCTGGTAGAAAGCTTCCTCTTCTGTTGAAAGTTCACATTCTCCCTTTGCTGTGCCTGGCCCTGTGAACCAGGTGTCTCCCTTCCTTCCATGAAGTGACTTGTGTAGCTGCCATAAGGAGAGACCCTGATAGCTTTACCAATAATCCAATAGCATTATTATATAGCAGTAAGCAAAATAAATCCCTCAGCATTGCAAATGACACTGGATGACATTCACCCCAGCTGCCTGCATACCTGTTAGTAGTAAAGCAACAGGACCTTATGACAGTAATGCAAGAAAACTTTGAATGAGCACACAAATTCTGCTTGGTCTCCCACTAATGCGACTAATTTCGCTTTATACAGTGATCTGTTTCCCTTTGTGGCATACACTAACTTTAGCAAGCCAGAGCAGGATGCTGCAGGCAGCAGCACCATGATTTCACAGGCACATTGGCATTATTTACCACCAGTATACTGATAGTGGTCAGAATTTATCTTTGCTGACTCTCCATGCATCTTTCTACACCCTCCCCACCCCCTCCAGCCTTTATGCTTCTGGATCACTTTATCAAAACTCTCCTCCTTTCTGGTTTATCCTTCTCTAGTGAAATACTTCAGTAATTGGTATTCAATAATGTGATTTTACTGCTTAAGTTTTCCATAAAATGTGGGTGTCAAATCTCATTTGCAGCTTCCTTAACCCCAGAATCCCACAGACTTGATGTCACTTATTGCATAGTTGCGCATTCCACAGTGTTCTTTTTAGGAACACATACCCTTCAAGTAATGTAAGATTCAGTGATGATTCTTTAAAGCTTCTTTAAAAGCCATTTTAGGAGAAGAAGTGAAATATAAAACTTACAGGAATCTTTTTTTCTTCAGATCCTATGCATACTGTTGAATCTCAGTGATTTTTTGAGGTTTTGTTTCTCTTGAAGTTGTTGGGATTCTTTTGCTGTTTGTTTTTAGTGTTTTGATAGGGTTTTTTTTTTTTTAGGTTTTATAATAAGGAGCCTAGCTGATAAACAGTGTTTAATCATGTTTAGTGTTCTTGTTTCCATGATAGTGTTAGCATGAGAAGAAATGGTAAAGGTCAAATGATACAGGCATCCAAGAAGTGGAGAGTGGATGTGATGCTCATCCCAGGACCGAGTTGCTGCTGTCATGGCAAAAAGGCTTTTGGAAACCAGTGCTTATGAGCACCCTTCTTGAGGAATTCTGAGCACTTTGAGAACAGACCACAGAATGGCAAAGGGCTTAGGAGGCACCATAATTTACTCGTTTCCATTTTTCAAAGGAGGAGATCAAAGCACAGGGCAGTCAGTTATCCAGTCCTAAAGTCAGACAGTGAGAGGTCTTTTTAAAAATTCTTTTCTTTGGCTGGTCACGGTGGCTCACACCTGTAATCCCAGCACTTTGGGAGGCCGAGGCGGGTAGATCATGAGGTCAAGATATGGAGACCATCCTGGCCAACATGGTAAAACCCTGTTTCTACTAAAATACAAAAATTAGCTGGGCACGGTGGCACGTGCCTGTAGTCCCAGCTACTAGGGAGGCTGAGGCAGGAGAATTGCTTGAATCCAGGAGACGGAGGTTGCAGTAAGCCGAGATCGCGCCACTGCACTCCAGCCTGGCATCTGGTGACAGAGCAAGACTATCTCAAAATAAAATAAAAAAATTCTTTTTTTCTCCTTTCTTTTTAATATGGTTGGTTAATCCTTAGAAATAAGCATTTCATTTAATAATTATACACAATTTTGATCTCTTTCTTAATTCAAATACAGTAAGTGATTTTTCAAACTCTAATGCCATAGAATCGAGCTTAGGGCTGCCTGTTTGCCAAATCCATCAACCTTTTCTGGAGTGTTCAAAATGCAGACACCTGAGTCCTTTCCTAGACCCACTGACTCATGAATCTCTGAGAGGGGATAAGAGCTCTACATGGCAACAGTGTTCCTCAGGTGATGCTGATGTAGTCCTTGAGCCTAGACTTTGTGAGAAACACTGATTTAAAATACTGAATGTAACGGCTGTTTCATTGCTTCTTGGCCTTTTGGCTAAGATCAAGTGTAAAGGGTGTTTCATTGGCCACACCAGTCTCATCAGGGAAAATCAGTGGAAATTCCAAAGAGATTTTCTATTCTGTTATATTCACATCAAATATAGCCCATGTTGTAGCAGTTGCTGAAGCAAATGGAAATATCTGTTCTATTCTTCCTTGCTATAATTAGTTTATCATTCAGCACTTCCTACCACCACCATCATTGTCAGACCAGCCAAATGACTTTCAGAGCCTGTCTCTTGGCACCAGGCCTCAAGGGCTGACCCACCCCACCTCACTTGTCTGTTGATTGTCTTCATCTACAGCTGTGATCACTTGTTTCTCCATGCTGTTTCCTTCTAGGATTTTCCTATGTTTCTTCACTTTTTACCCCAAAACAAAAATAAGTTTGTTTTTCAACTTAAGCTGCCAGCCCACATATCTCAACTCCTTTAGGAGGGTCTTTATATTTTGCTTCTCAACAGAGATTTCCCAAGGCAGGTAACAGAATGAAAGGTTATAAAGGAGAGTGAGGATCATATCCCTGGATAAAAGCATTACCAGTTTGAATTAGATTTTAAATTTATCTTATGAGGCCAGGTGCAGTGGCTCACGCCTGTAATCCTAGCACTTTGGGAGGCTGAGGCGGGCAGATTACCTGAAGTCAAGAGTTCCAGACCAGCCTGGCCAACATGGTGAAACCCCATCTCTACTAAAAATACAAAAAATAAGCTAGGTGTGGTGGCAGGCGCCTATAATCACAGCTACTTGGGAGGCTGAGGAAGGAGAATTGCTTGAACCCGGGAAATGGAGTTTACAATGAGCCGAGACCACGCAACTGCACTCCAGCCTGGGCGACAGAGTAAGACTCTGTCTAAAAAAAAAAAAAAAAAATTAGCTGGGCATGGTGGCGGGCGCCTGTATCCCCAGCTACCCAGAAGGCTGAGGCAGGAGAATCACTTAACCTGGGAGGTGGAGGTTGCGGTGAGCTGAAATCACACCTTTGTACTCCATCCTGGGCAACAGAGCCAGACTTCATCTCAAAATAAAAAAAAATTATCTTATTAGAAAGTCTGAAATTTAAAAGGTACATAGTAGAGTCAGAATGTATTTAATTGTATAGAATCATGTAAGAGTGGACTCAGAATCCCATATTGTTTCTTCAATTCTAAGCCAGTTTTAGGCTGTCAGCATGACCTCAGATATTTCTTTTCTTTTTTTTTTTGAGACGGAGTTTCACTCTTGTTACCCAGGCTGGAGTGCAATGGTGCAATCTCAGCTCACCACAACCTCCGCCTCCTGGGTTCAGGCAATTCTCCTGCTTCAGCCTCCTGAGTAGCTGGGACTACAGGCATGTGCCACCATGCCCAGCTAATTTTTTGTATTTTTCGTAGAGATGGGGTTTCACCATGTTGACCAGGATGGTCTCAATCTCTTGACCTCGTGATCCACCCGCCTCAGCCTCCCAAAGTGCTGGGATTACAGGCGTGAGCCACCGCACCCGGCTGACCTCAGATATTTCTAATCAGGGATTTTCACAATTTGTGTAAGTGAAGTCATGTTTAACCAACCTAGCATTAGTTATTTCTCCCTTAAATTTTGAATTTTGATTAAAAGTTTTGATTACAGTTTGGACCATTTTACATATTCTTTTCTGTGACTGTAGAGAATATAGTGTGGCTTAGCCTGAAAAGCACATGATATAGAGTTTAAAGGACATAGATTTGAATCTCAGCACTGCTAACTTTCTTGAACAAGTCACTCAACCTTTTTGAATCTGTTTTCTCATGTAATGATTGAAAGGCTGTACCTCAGAATGTCATTATAAGAATTAAGTGAAGCAAAGTGTATCAAAGTTTTCAATGCAGTTCTGATATGTTGTTTATAAAACTTTGGTTAATTTAAACATTGGTTATGTCTAATGATAATTAGGAAACCTCTTTCAATCTTAGACTAAGATAACATTTTGTGAGTCTATTATGTTCATAAGGTTTTTCTTGAACAACGTAAAATAATCACATTCCTACAAAGATCTAGAACCTATAACAATATAATTTTCACTTTTATTCTGATTGCCTTTTACAGTGGATACTTTACTGACAAACTCCAACTGCAACTCACCTCTCTGGCAGCTACCTAAGTAGTATGGGTTTATTTGTGTCTCTATTTTTGCTTTATTTGTCTGCCTCTAAGATCCCTCCCTGTTGAGGCCATGCTCCTTGCCCCACTCGCAGGATCTGATGCTACAGGAATCTAATTGTGGTCCCACTACCACAACCCCTCATAGCAACACAATAGAAAAACATTGGTTTTGGAGTCAGAGGACATGCATTTGAGTATCAGTATTTGGCTATTTATGAGTGTGGTAATTTTATAAAGATAAACAAAGATATTAATAATATACATGAAAGAACTCTACAAAGTAGAGAAGTATGTTCTTCCCATGGTTAGGGATTTATACAGGAGGAGTATTAACATTTGTTACATACCTAATATATGCAAGATGCTTCACATACATTATCTTCCTTACTATAAAACTATGAATTAGGAGATATTATGTCCATTTTACAGATAACTAGCCTCAAGCTACATGATTATGAAGTATTTTTGAAGCATGATCACCACTGCCTGTCTTGGCTTTCAGAGCAGTAATGATCAGGCCATTTTTGGTCCTGCCTACTTTAGCTACCAAGAAGAGAGGAAAGGAGTAAATGAGAAAATGGGAGGAGACACTCTATGTTTCAGTCAGCTAATAAAGAGCTATCTGAGAAATTGTACTAGTCACTGAATTGATAAGATAGATATTTGCCACTTGTCTTTGTAACGAAACTGGAAAGACAAGAGAGGTCACAGCACTGGCAAGAGTATCTCCAGTTGAAATTTTGTGGTGGGGAACCATGCCCTTCATCTGCAGTCATCTTGAAATATGACTCAGCCACAAGTCTCTTGATTTCTGTACTTCCCTTGTCCTCTGTCAAACAAATGTGATTGCAAGTGCTCACTGCAGTCTGGGCACAAGGGATCTTCCCACGTCAACTTCCAGGGTAGCTGGGACTATAGGCATGCACCACCACATACCCTGATAATTTTTTAAAATCTTTTGTAGAGACAGATTTTTGCTATGTTGCCCAGGCTGGTCTCAAACTCCTGGCCTCAAGTGATTCTCCCACCTTAGTCTCCCAAAGCACTGGGATTATAGGTGTGAGCCAGCACACCTAGTCACTTATAATTTTTAACCCTAAAGGAGTGGTGAAGCTGACAAGCATTTTTGAGTTCATACTCACTGTATTTTTCCAGTGTTTTTCTGCTTGAACACTAATGAAGTGAAAGCTTTCACCTGGCCTGAAAGCTTCAGGTGACACCAGTCCATTAGGTGTAAAGTCTTCCTTACATGTCATTGCAGCCTTGCTTATGATCCTTTTAGCTTTGACAAAACAATGGGAGTACCTTTCAAAGGGAAAGTGGGAGCTGAACTGCTTTTGTTGGTGGTGAGGGGTCATTGTTATAATTAGACAAAACTGCAGAGATATGATGAGAAATTAATTTCCCGAGAATAGAAATTACAGGGAAAGGTTTTCATTATTGAACCTCAATTTTGGCTTTAGGGTTTTATGATTGGCATTTAAATTATTAGAACCGTTTTTGCCTATGTGCTTATAGGGTCTTTAAATGCATTTGTAAAATTTCATAGTGATTGATGGACTTCATGAATGATGAAACGATGTCTACCACAAATTTTAATGTCATTACAGACCTTTAAAATGTTAAGATGAAAAGAGAGAAAGGCCAGTGTGTCTGGTTAGTGAATTTTGGTCAAGAACATGTTATATTCAAGAACCATCCTTAGGTTCTTGTTCTTGGCTTCACTGCCTCAAACACAGCTTAGATGGGATTTTTTTTTCTGTAATAATTACTCTTAAGCACCTGATGATCTAATGAAGACAATTTCTTAATGTGCCAAAATGAGTTCTTTGTATCTTATTTGAATCTTTTGTTGCTTTAAGCTAATCTGCTTTAGGGTTCTCAAATCCAAGCATTTTACAATACAGGCTCTAGCAATGGCATTCATTTGGAATGCTGCCCTTTGTTTACTAGCTTTACCAGACGCTCACTGCTTCCTTTGGTCATCATTGGTGTCTTCACTAATGTGATTTGTACTTCTAGGCTCTGTAGGTAGCCATGAGCCTTTATAAGTGAGATTTGCAATAGGACTCACCACCCTGGCTACTAATGAAGGCAGCCACAGGGATTTCGTTTTGTTTTTTCATCTGTCCCCCAGGAGAGTGGAGGAAAATTGTGCCCTGGGTTTTTGAATTCTCCTTGTTTTCTATATAATTTTTACAGTTGATTTACTAACCACCATGCAAAAATACAAATGTTTTTGTTTAGGAGTCAGAAGTTTCAGCCAGCCCCTCTTGCTAATCATTAGAATTGTTTATTATTGAACCTGAAAAGAACAAACTGAAGTCTCTGTTTAAACTCAACCAATTGGCATTTTACCTTCATCTGTTTTTGTCTTTCAGGAATATTTTTGACCAATTTGGTTGTTTAAAAAATAAAAAGTGTGTGACTGGGCACCTTGGATTCTGGTACCAGTCTTGCTATTTAGTACCTAAGTCATGGACATTTTTTTGGTTTTTTGTCTGGATAAAAAAGAGGTTAGTTAGCAAGGTACATACAAGAGCCAAGATGATGTTTATATTCTTCTAGCTTTCTTTTTCACTACCATAGTGAACTAAAGTGCCCCGATTGGATTTGTGGGTAAACCTACCATTGAAAAACAACCTTGTTTCTGATAAAATGTCTTGTCTAGCTGTCAAAGCAATAAATAAAAAATGTTGGTGTCGTCATTTTAGAAATGATATGCTTTCTAGATTATAACCCAATTTTATATAGAGAGGGATTTGCCCATTTCCAATAGGGAAACACAGAGCCCATGTATTATTGTGCTTCACAAGACAGTGGTTCTCAGGTGTGGTTTAAAGTCCTCCCAAAGGTCATGGAATCTTTGGATTATACAGCAAGAGAGGACATAAGCAATTATTGGGCTCAGTCTGTTCAGTTTTACTAATGAGGATCAAGAGGCCTAGAAGTGCTTAGTAGTTTGTCCATGGCCACAGAATTTATAGAGCTGCCAGTAGGGCCCAAACTCCAAAGACAAAATGGCCACATACCAGGGTGGACATGTCCTCACTACCTCTTAATGAAACACAGGGAGCAGAGGTTGAGGAGAGAGATTGTTTTGTTTGTTTGTTTTTTTGAGACAGAGTCTTGCTCTGTCACCCAGGCTAGAGTGCAGTGGCACCATCTTGGCTCAGTGCAACCTCCACCTCCAGGGTTCAAGCGATTCTTCCACCTGAGCCTTCTGAGTAGCTGAGACTACGGGCAAGTGCCTCCTCAGCCTCCCAAGCAGGTGAGACTACAGGCATGTGCCACCATGCCCAGATAATTTTTGTATTTTTAGTAGAGACCGGTTTGACTGTGTTGGCCAGGCTGGTCTCAAACTCCTGACCTCAAGCAATCCACCCATCTGAGTCTCCCAAAGTGTTGGGATTACCAGGGGTAAGCCACCACCCCTGGCCTGGAGTGTTAATTCCAAGTCTGACCACTTAAAAATCACTGCTTGATAGGGTTAGACATTTGGCTAGTTTCTCCATTACAACTGACAGATTAAAGTCACTCCCATCTCACAGATGTTGTACTGAGGTGATGCTCCTGCAAAGGTGTTGAAGCTACAGTTCCTCCCTTCTGGGAGTTTACAGTTTAATCCAGAAATAAAACAAGTATACAAGTAGTACCTGTGTGAGTTGGTAGTAATAAAAATTATACAAAACACAAACTGTGACTCTAAAGATTTCAAAGTCTAAAGGAAAGATGGATTTTAATAGAACTTTATAGGCGAGGTGTTTAATAGCTGGTCAAAAGGTAAATTTAGGGTGCTCTGGGAACTCACAGGCAAAGTCTTAAGTCATACTGTAAGAAATGAAAGAAACTTACGGTAAAATGCTGGCCATTGTTCCTATTCTTGAGTTGGTGATTGCTATTGGAGAAAATCCCTCGTCATTGCAGACTGATATCACTCTAAATTCATTGTCTTTATCCCTAAATGCCACCTAAGTATATCTCTGACTACCCTTGGCTGAGTTCCTTTCCTTTTTATCTAATCAATTATTCCAAATCTATCCCACTCGCTAAAAGCCTGTACCCGCCTGCCCCTTTCTCAGCAGGCTGCTCCTCTCACTTGTAGGAATCCTTGAAGAGTTCCAGTAATTGCCTTGACTTTAGCTAACCCTAAGTACTAGTGAAGCCAAGTTCTTTATCTACAACCCTGGCTTCCCTTGCACTTAGACCCTATCAGGTTACTGCTTGATATTTCCATTTGGATGTTTCACATTCATTTCAAAACCCGTATGTCTCATCTTTGTCCAGAAACCTCACGATCTTTCTCAGGGTTCCCTGAATCAGAAGAGGTACCATCATCCACTCCATTTTGCCTAAAAAAAGAACTACTCTGGCTGGAACATGCTATATGCAGAAAGTATGTCCAGGTAGGAGGCTACAGTAGCCCTTCTCATAGTCTTTAACACATTGTATATAATTGTATGAGAAATAGCATTGTCAGGTGATTAAATCCTTACTAAAGATTAAAAATTCTTACAGGGTATTCTGGGGATTAAATGAGATCTCACATATGAAGCATTCATCATAGGTATCCCTAAGTAAGTTCAAGTAGAGCAGAGATCATGTAGATAATTTCTTACCCACTTCTGTATCTGCCTGAACTGACACTAAGAAGGCACTCAGTAAATACTTGTTGAATGAGAAAACGATGTACGTAGTTGCATGCCTAGATTAAGCTACTGACAACAGGGATGCAGAAAAGAACCAAAGCAAGGCAGAGACCTAGGCGTCTTCCTTAATTACTTCCCCATGTCATCAATCACTAATTCCCACTGATTTAATTCCTAAATATTTCCCAGGCTCATCCAATCCTCTATAACCCTCCCATAACTGCACCCACACAGGCTATTATGACCACTCACCAAGACTGTAGTAGAAGTTTCTAAACACTCTGCCTGCATCCTGTTTTACTTCCTCGTGAGCCCCTAGCAAACTGCCACTGGGGAAATCTGTTCAGAGCTAAAATGTGAACATGTCATTTCTTTGCTTAACACCCATTCTTGGCTATCTTTTATCTACAGGATCTAGTCTTAGCTCTTCAGACCTAGACTACATTTCCATCTTTCTTTCCTGCCACACCCTGTCTCACACTTGGGAGTCTAGACCAAGATTACTTGGTCTTGGTCTTAATCTTCTGAACATACTGTGCTATTTCATGTCTTCATGCTTCTAAGAGGTTCTGCTTATTCTTATTCTTTCCACAGCCTCTTCTCTTGTCCTAATTAGGTGTATATTTGTCTGCAAATGACAGGAAACCTGAAACAGCAAGTTAGAAGTTTCTTCTCAGCATAACATTTGGAGGTAACAGTCCAAGACTGATAAAGCATTTCTGCTATCATCAGGGACCCACGGTCCTGTCCTGTGCTTCTGCCATCAATGTGTGGCTTCCATCCTTGTTCTCTCTCTCTTCTCTGCCTACTCTAGGACCTTATACCATTAGTCATCACCTCTTCCTTTTCTTTAAGGAAAGAACCTCATCCTGCAAGCATCCCTTCTAATTATTTCTTTCTGCCATCATACCTTTCTGACAATTACCAACCTATTTCCACCCTCATTCACCACACTTACTTCTTGAAAGGATAATCACATGCCATGGCACATTTTCATTCCTGATCCTATTTGACTTCTCCTACCTTTTGAAACTGTCTACCACTGGCCAGGCGTGGTGGCTCATGCCTGTAATCCTAGCGCTTTGGGAGGCTGAGGCAGGCGGATCAAGGAGTTTGAGACCAGCCTGACTAATATGATGAAACCCTGTCTCTAATTAA
>NW_016107327.1:10542936-10544164 GCF_001604975.1 Cebus imitator | reverse complement strand
TTTTTTTTTTTTGAGACAGAATCTTGCTTTGTCATCCAGGCTGGAGTGTAATGATGTGATGTTGGCTCACTGCAACCTCCACCTCCTAGGTTCAAATGATTCTTCTGCCTCAGCCTCCCAAGTAGCTGGGATACAAGCACCTGCCACCACACCCAGCTAAATTTTGTATTTTTAGTAGAGATGGGGTTTTGTCATGTTGGCCAGGCTGGTCTTGAACTCCTGACCTCAAGTGATCCACCCACCTTGGCCTCCCAAAGTGTTAGGATTACAGGCTGAGCCACCGCGCCTGGCCTGCTTGACTCTTAAATGGCAGTGTTTCTCATGGATTCCTCCTGGACCCTCTCTCACTTCACATACTTCTCCCATCTAGGCAGTCACTAGGTAATCTCACCAGTGTCGAAAGCAGCCAGGCACAGTGGCCCACACCAGTAATCCCAACACTTCAGGAGGTTTAGGTGGGAGGATCAGTTGATTTGAGGAGTCTGAGATCAGCCTGGGTAACATAGTGAGACCCCATCTCTACAAAAATTTTAAAAATTAGGCTGAGCATGGTGGATGGAGGTTGTACCTAATCGGGGGTGGATGAAACAGAGAAGAGGAGCCTTTTCATTGTGCAGTAAGAAATTCAGGAATTGATCTCGGGATGTGAGGACTTTCGGAGGCCCTGGAGACAGAGGTCAGCCACACAGATAGCCACTATGGGCACTGGGTTGTTGTTGTTGTTGTTGTTTTGAGACAGGGTCTCATTCTGTCACCCAGGCTGGAGTGCAGTGGTGCAATCATGGCTCGCTGCCACCTGCACCTCCTTGGCTCAAATATTGTCCCACCTCAGCCTCCAGAGTAGCTGGAACTACAGGTTCATGCCACCATGCCTAATTTTTAATTTTTTTTTTTTTTGAGATGGAGTCTTGCTCTGTTGCCTAGGCTGGAGTGCAATGGTTCAATCTTGGCTCACTGAAACCTTGGCCTCCCGGGTTTAAGCAATTCTCCTGCCTCAGCCTCCTGGTAATTATACGCACATGCCAACATGCCCAGAAACCCCATCTCTACTAAAAATTTTTATATTTTTAGTAGAGATGGGGTTTCGCCCTGTTGGCCAGCCTTGTCTCCAACTCCTGACCTCAAGTGATCTGCCTGCCTCAGCCTCCCAAAGTGCTAGGATTATAGGGGTGAGCCACCGTGCCTGGCCAGAAACTTTTTTGTCTGTTCTCTCTCTCTCTCTTTTTTT
>NW_016107327.1:10532698-10541306 GCF_001604975.1 Cebus imitator | reverse complement strand
TCTAATCTTGTCTTCTCGTTTCATTTCATTAAGTTGGTCTTCGACCTCTGATATCCTTTCTTCTGCTTGATCAATTCGACTGTTAAAACCTGTGCGTAGTTTGCGGAGTTTTCGTATTGTATTCTTCAGTTCCATTAATTCACTTACATTCCTCTCTAGATTGTCTATTCTCGTTAGGATTTTGTCAAACCTTTTTTCAAGGCTCTAGTTTCTTTACATTGGGCTAGAACATGTTCTTTTAACTCACAGAAGTTTCTTATTATCCACCTTCTGAAGCCTAAATCTGTTAATGGAACGCACTCGTTCTCCATCAGGCCTTGTTCCCTTGTTGATGAGGAACTGTGATCCCCTGTAGAGGGAGAGGCATTCTGATTTTGGGTATTCTCAGCCTTTTTATGCTGGTTTCGTCCCATCATTGTAAATTTATCCACCTGTCATCTTTGTAATTACTGACTTTCAAATTAGATCTCTGAGTGGACGTCCAACTTGTTGATTCCCAGCACCGGAATGTGAGCAACCCACTGTGCCGGCCAAAACAGAGGCATTAAGATTTGTGGTGCTTTTCTGCCCGGGAATCTCCAGTCTGGCTTCCTCCTTGAGTCCCTTTTTCAGTCAGCTGAATAGGCGACTCTGCCTTCCCGGAGCTCCAAACGTCGACCAAGGGGACCCAGTCCCGTTTACTCTGCACCAAGAACCGCCGTGCTGGGACACCGGCAAAACCGCCCCGCCGGCCACAAGAGTTGCGCTGGTGACCCATGGGGCTCCTCAGCTGGGCATCTCCTGGTCCATGAGCAACAAAAATTCATCTGAAAGTGTGGTGTCCTCTCGTTCTCTGCGCTTTCACTGGGAGCTACAATCCTGAGCTGCTAGTAATCAGCCATCTTGGATCTCTCTCCCTTTTGTCTGTTCTCTAATCAACTTTTCACACTCCCACCAAAGTTACCTTTTATGTTTTAAAACATCTAATTATGTTAATTTCTTTTTTGAAAACTTCCATTGGCTTTCACCTGCTTGTAGGATTAAATTCAAATTCCTAATTTAGCATATAAGGCTCCTTATAGAGACTGGCTCCATCCTACTTTTTAAAATTTTTTTCTCTTGCCACTCAATGTCCACCCCACCAAATCATGCACCCAACAATTGACTCAATTAACTTCAGTATTTTTTGGGGGGGGGGAAGATTGAGTCTCACTCTGTCACCCAGGCTGCAGTGCAGTGGCGTGATCTTGGCTTACTGCAACCTCTGCCTCCCAGGTTCAAGCAATTCCCTGCCTCAGCCTCTTGAGTAGCTGGGGTTATAGGCACCTGCCACCACGTCTGGCTAATTTTTTTTTATTTTTAGTAGAGATGGGGTTTCACCATCTTGGCCAGGCTGGTCTTGAACTCCTGACCTCATGATCCACCCACATTGGCCTCCCAAAGTGCTGGGATTGCAAGCATGAGCCACCCACGCCCTCAGTATTTCTAAAATACCCTATGTCCCTGATAGTCTGTTCTGTTGACCTGTGAGGTCCTCCTAATTGTTTGATGAATTCCTACTTTATCCTTTAAAGCAGGGGTCCCCAACCCCCTGGCTACATGGCCTGTTAGGAACTGGGCCAGCACAACAGGAGGTGAGCCGTGGGCAAGCGAGCATTACCACCTGAGCTCCGCCACCTGTCAGATCAGTGGTGGCATTAGATTTTTGTAGGCTCCCAAAACCTATCGTGAACTCTTGTGTGTGGGATCTAGGTTGCATGCTCCTTATGAGAATCTAATGCCTCATGATCTGTCACTGTCTCCCATCACACCCAGATGGGACCCTCTAGTTGCAGAAAAACAAGTTCAGGGCTCTCACCGATTCTACAGTATGGTGCATTGTATAATTATTATATATTACAATTTAAAAATAATAGAAATGCACAAGATTTTTTTTTTTTTTTTTTTTTGAGACAGAATCTTGCTCTGTTTCCAGGCTGGAGTGCAGTGGAGCGACCTCGGCTCACTGCAACCTCCGCCTCCTGGGTTCAAGCGATTCTCCTGCCTTAGCCTCCCAAGTAGCTGGGACTACAGGCATGCCACACCACATGCAGCTATTTTTTTTTTTTAATATATATTTTTAGTAGAGACGAGGTTTCACTGTGTTGGCCAGGATGGTCTTGACCTTGTGATCCACCCACCTCGGCTTCCCAAAGTGTTGGGATCACAGGCGTGAGCCACCTCACCCGGTCCAGTGCACAATACATGTAATGGGCTTGAATCATCCGCAAACCATCCCCCAACGCTTGGCTATGGAAAATTGTCTTCCACAAAACCAGTGCTTGGTGCCAAAAAGGTTGGGGACTGCTGCTTTAAAGCCACCCAAAATATCACCTCTTCTGTGATGTTTCTGTTTCTCCAGACAGAGGTGCTACATCTCTGAGCTTTTACAGTATTTTGTTCTACTTCTAGTGAGCGTTTATACATTTACAGATCTGTCTTTACTTCTAGATAGGGCTCTCTTTGAGATTAGGGACTGCCTTGATCATCATTCCTAGCACAGTTCTCAGTAGTTTCTAGGTGAATACATGAATAATAGAATCAGGGAAACAGAATAGATTTTGCTTTAATAATAATTTATGTTTTACATATTTTGGACATGTTGAGTTGGCATATTGAGGTTGAGGGGATGGCAGAACACAAAGGTGATGTTCCCTAGATTTTTCTAGCTTGGGAGCAGCAACTCAGAAAAGACTTGACGGTCAATTATGTAGATCCAGGAGTCAGCAGCACAGGCAATAGGAAACAACTGATTGGATCCCAAGTTTTTCAGGAATGAACTGAAAAAGGTGGAACATCTATAGAAGTGGGGAAAAGATTGTAGTGGGAATTTGGGGTATGCAGGGAGAAAACCTGTAAACAACTTTTCTGGGGGAAAAAAAAAAAGACAACTATTTGACACTTTTGCCTGAGATCCTCTCCCTCCATACCCTGTACCCCATATTCCTGCTGGCTACTTCAACCCCATCTTATTTATTCTCATTCTCTTCCTCTGCTGTTTGGAGGAGGGGTGGGGGAGTTTCGGTTTCTGCCCCTTTTGCAATAGCAAGAGAGAATGGATAAGATGGAAATATATATTTTGTTTCCCTTACAAAATAATAAATACACTGAAAAAGTTTATTTTTAGGTGAAAAATAACATTTATTCAAATAGGGTTTTTTTTTCCCCCTTCTAATCTCTTTCTCCCTCTATTCTACTGTTTTGCTTTATTAGAGCCCCTAGCAAGTGAATTCTGTGTTTTTACACAATTATTTAACTGGTTAATTCAATTATTTTAAAACTGTCAACGAGGTATAGTGGCTCATGCCTGTAATCCCAGCATTTTGGGAGGCCGAGGCAGGTGGATCACCTGAGGTTGGGAGGTCAAGACAAGCCTGACCAACATGGAGAAACTCCGTCTCTACTAAAAATACAAAAAATTAGCTGGGTGTGGTGGCACATGCCTGTAATCCCAGGTACTTGGGAGGCTGAGGCAGGAGAATCACTGGAACCCAGGAGGCAGAGGTTACAGTGAGCTAAGATCATGCCATTGTACTCCAGCCTGGGCAACAAGAGTGAAACTTAGTCTCAGAAGTAATAATAATAAATAAATGAAAATTAAAAAACTAATCAAAGTGCCTTCCTGTGAGGGGAGACTATGAGATAAAGGTTGAAGTGACACTTTTTAATTTGTTTTCTACTAGATCTTTAATCAGGTAAATATATTTTCTATTCAAGAAAGCTAAAAAGAATTATTTTAATCCTTCAGATAGAATTGTTCCTTTTTATACACGTACAGAGACACAATTTCTATGCTGACTTGATATAAGTAGGTTTTACCTTAAAAACATTTTAATGATATTTTTGTTTCTTAAGTGCTAGCCGTATACCTCAGAACCAGGCTAGGTGATGTGGGGATTACAAGGGGAAAGATAAATATGGGCAAAGTAAGAAAAGGATTAGACCAGATGAAGAGTTGAATGAAGGACTAAGAGTTGAATAAAGGCACAACTTGAATAAAGGCACAGAGATGGATGTGGGCTTGTTATTGTTGGGGACAGCAAGAAAATCAAATTGAAAGGAACAGATTTTACATTGTGGGGTATGGTGGGTGATGAGTTTCAATAGGCACAGAAAGATAATGAAAGTTTTCAAACACTAGGTTGTGAAGTTTGTGTTTATCCTACACGTTATCAGTTTCAGACTACCACCTCTATGGTCATGGAAAGTTTTGCAAAGCTTCCCATACACAAGCTATTTTAAATAAATTAAACAAATTTGTTGGCTTATGCTAAAAATAAGATATGAAGGGGTATTAAAAACAAGCTATATTTATAGTCTTCACTATGTGAACATTCATAAACTACTGTCGCCCAGATTTATCTGCAATAAACCTATTGATGTGAAAAGGTACTTCTCATGAAGAAGTCAGTGTTTTGCAATATCAAGTGTTCAAAGTCAATAATGATATTAGCGATAATAATAATAAATAAATACAGGGCTTAAGTTAACAATGTGCTTTTATATATATGTTTTTTTAAATTTTTTAAAATTAATTAATTTGTTTTTTAAATTATATGTATTGTGTATGTACTCTGTTGCCCAGGCTGGAATGCAGTGGGGTGATCTCAGTTCACTGCAACCTCCGCCTCCAGGGTTCAAGCAATTCTCATGCCTCAGCCGCTTGAATAGCTGTGATTGCAGACACATACCACCATGCCTGGATAATTTTTGTATTTTTAGTAGAGACATGGTTTCACTATGTTGGCCAGGCTGGTCTTGAACTCCTGACCTCATGATCCACCCTCCTTGGCCTCCCAAAGCGCTGGGATCATAGGCGTGAGCCACCACACCCGGCCTTCTTGTTCAGTATTTTATTAATCACACGAGTCAGCCCTGATTCACAGGAGGTGAGAATCACTGGGGTCCACCTTGGAAGATAGCTACCATAAACTAAACCCTGTGGAACACTAACATTTAGGCAACTGAGAGGCAGCCTATAGATGCAGGAAAACCAGAAAAGCAATGAGATGAAATCCAGCAAAAGTGAAGGAAATTTCAGAAATCTACTCAAAGGCATGTTACATGAGAACTCAATTGCATTGAATCTGAAGATTGCTTTGGGTAGTATGGACATTTAAACAATATTAATATTTTAAATCCATGAACACAAATACCTTTCCTTTCCATTTATTTGTGTTTTCAATTTATCTTATCAATGTTTTATAGTTTTCAATGTACAGATCTTTCACCTTCTTGGTTAAATGTATTCCTAGATATTTGTTTTAATTTTGTAGCTATTATAAATAAGATTTTTTTCCATTTCCTTTTTGGATAATTTGTGGTTAGCATATAGAAACGCTGATTTTGAGGAAAACCGGTTATCATATGTTCTCACTTATAAGTGGCGCTAAGCTGTGAAGACACAAAGGTGTAAGAATGATATAATGGACTTTGTGGGGAAGGTTGGGAGTTGGGGTGAGGGATAAAAGACTACACATTGGGTACAGTGTACACTGCTCAGGTGAGGGGTGCACCAAAATCTCAGAAATCACCACTAAAGAACCTATCCATGTAACCAAAAACTACCTGCTCACCAAAAACTGTTGAAATAAAATGAAAAGACAATAATTTCACAGAATAAAAAAAGAAGAAGAAATACTGATTTTGTGTGTTGATTTTGTATCAACTGTACTGAATTCATTTATTAGTTCTAACAGTTGTTTGGTGCAGTCTTAAGGTTTTCTATGTACAAGATCATGTCATCTGCAGAGACCACCATAAACGTTTTCAATCTAGAAGTGTATTATTTTAATCCTCTTTTAATGAATAAGGAAACTAAGGACCAGGGAAGATAGGTGTCTGGGCCATGGTTACTCAAGGGGCAGAGTTGGGAACTGCACATCTCAAACATCCAAATATTTTCATGCTACATTAATAAGAAATCAAGAGGCGGGGTGCCATGGCTCACCCCTGTAATCCCAGCACTTTGGGAGGCCAAGGTGGGCAAATCATGGGGCCAGCAATTTGAGATCAGCCTGGCCAACATAGTGAAACCCCATCTCTACTAAAAATACAAAAAATTAGCTGGGCATGGTGGCAGGCACCTGTAATCACAGCTACTTGGGAGGCTGAGGCAGGAGACTCACTTGAACCCCGGAGGCAGAGATTGCAGTGAGCTGAGATCACACCACTGCACTCCAGCCTGGCTACAGTGTGAGCCTCCCTCTCAAAAAAAACCAAAAATCGAGAACTACTCAGTCAAGTTTTTTTCAAGTTAGTACTCCCTTAGGTATTACTTTTTTTGGTATCAGAACTTCAAAGTAATAATATACATTTTATAGCACATTTCTAGTTTTAGCATTGTCATTTTGAAGTATAGTGTCAGGACTTGAGGAACTGCCTCTCATCTCCGTTCAATTCTCCTAAGACATGATACCTACCAGACAGGAACTGCTTCTTTGAGGTCTAAATAGCACCTAACAGTCTATTGCACTGAATAAATATTTAATGAAGATTGAATATTTCCTCTGTGGTACATCAATTACTCTTGTTGACTGTCTGAGGAAAGCTTTTTGTTATCGTTGTCATGAAGTAGGTTAAGAAATTTGTTTTCCTGAATATTGTTATTAATGCCAGCTTAAATCTTTGTGTCATCTCAAATATAAAACTGAGATTCACTGATCTGGTTGCATGCAATAAAGTAATTTGGTAGGAGGGTTTTTTTTTTCTGCAATTTGTGATATTTAAGGCTCTGAAAATGAAAAATATTTACTAGTGTGATATAAGGATGTTTGTGGTATATTTTTTAATGGAAGAAATATAAATTTTATTGATAAATATCTCCAAAATTGCGAACAATTATTTCCTTTTAATTGCCAAAGAGTTATATTTCTTGTATTAGAAACTGTCAGTCATATATTTACTTTTCTTATTATAAGTTTTTTTTTTTTAACTGATATTAGGTTTAAATGAAATACATTTATCTTTGCCTATGGAGTCTCTGAACTTGTGAATTTAGTGAAATAGATTGAACATTTTCAAATGGTAAAATTATATCTCTATAGTTGAATCATTTGGTGCAAGCTGTTAATGTGACATTCAGGTGGAATTTATCAGACTCAATGAGAAAAACTTCTCATTTAAATAAAACAAAAAAATGAGTACGTAGGGAAAAGGTTATATATGCTTTTTATTCTTTTTCCATTCTAGAAAGCAAAATGAACACAATTATGAAATTGTTAATTCATGCTTAGTGATAAAATAGCCTCCATTTTTAGGGAATAATTTTACTGTGTTTCACATTTGATGACTTTTGGGATGTATATTTCAATTTAAATAATTGTTGACGGTGTTTATTTAACTAGAGGAAAATTGGTTAGTGTATGTGACGACAGTTACAGTACATATTTGATAACAAGGGTAGAATAAATCAGTTGAGTCATGGTGGTCTGTTGTCTACTTGTAGGTTCTTTTCCACCCAGGAGTCTGTGACCTATGAAATCTCCACTTTTTTGGATTTGTTAAGATATTTTACAATGCGGAAATTTAAATTTAGATGAGTACCACACTGCAGGATATTGGCTAATGTGGTCCAAAACATAAAGGATATCAAAGAATACACTGGGAAAAGCTTAAGAAGTTCTGATAACAACATATGTGGGAGGAGACAGGCTACAGTTAAGGAAGTTTCTTTTCTGCCCTAACTTATAACAAAGAGAATCTGAAATTTAAGCTGGTATTTGCCATGCTCTGATTACTCAGCAGCATGCCATTTTGTAAAATAATTGCTGAGAAAACGTACCCAGATCTTGAGTACGGAGTGTTCCTGCATCTGATTGGAAGGGGCACATGAATTGTTTGTAAGGTACTGCAGACCCAAGGCTGCACAAATTAAGGTAGAGACTTGGGGGAGGGATGGAGTCAGGGAAGGGAAGCTTCCTAGACATTACAGCTCTGTCCAGAGGCCAAATGGGAGATAAATCACCACTGGCCACCTCTCTTATTATTGAAATGGTTCAGCCCTGGGGTTTAACTGAAGGACTAACAGGGTTTTGAAGTGCGAATAGGATGGTGAAGGGTAAACTCTTTTAGGGTTTCATTTTGATGGATTTTTTTCCTGTGTGGATTTCTGGTACAGACTGTGTGATCTGGAAGGGGCCCTTGGGGGAAAAAAAAAAAAAGTTTTGTTTTGTTTTTGATCAATCAGACAGTAAGAACTTTCCACAGGGGTGTCCTTTTCTAGCATGCATATTGATTCTATTGTGTTTTAAAATAGATCATTTAATTGGAACTTTTTTTGAGCCTTCTGCAATGGAGCTGTCATTTCAAGGTCACTTCTCTTTCTTCTTATTAGCACCCAAGTCTGAAACTGTTGAATGATGTGGTACTTTTGGATTAATAGATTGTGGGGGATTACTTAGGGCCAGTGTGTATAAGACTTGTTTTATAAGGTCTTCTGGTTAAAGACCCCGTCCATATTAGAACAAGCATTTTGCCGGGCACGGTGGCTCACGCCTGTAATCCCAGCACTTTGGGAGGCCGAGGCGGGTGGATCACGAGGTCAAGAGATCGAGACCATCCTGGTCAACATGGTGAAACCCCATCTCTA
>NW_016107327.1:10523181-10532125 GCF_001604975.1 Cebus imitator | reverse complement strand
AAAAAAAAAAAAAAAAAAAAAAAAAAAAAAAAAAAAAAAAACCTCAGAAAATTCTGAGGTTGCGAACTATTATACTGTGTTATTTTTAAAAGATACATTGAAGTGTTTGAGGAGATAAGAGAGACATAAAAATGTTTAAATAACTGATATGTTGATTTACATCAAGTTGGAATTTTTAAAACTCCTACCCCCAAGTAATTCAATCACAGAAGATAAAATATCTTTTAAAATTTGTTTTTTTTTTTTTTGGAAAATGAGGAGGAGAGGAGTCATTAGTAACTCCAAAGAAAAATGATTGTAGCATAACTTAAAGGCTTTGTGTGCAAAAATTTTAGAGAAAAAATATTTTTACTAAAGAACTGCCATTTTAAGTGTTTACATTTCTTCTTAGAAATATTGTTGATGGAACTTTTCTTACGCATTTTGGCTCTTTAGATGTAACAAATATTTGTATCATTTGCCCTTTTTGAGGAAGATAATGTATTTAGCTGCAATAGAGGTTTTCCTGTGTTGCTCGATATCTATTATCAAAACGGGCTGTTAATCTCCATAATTGGCATTGACCACACGATGTTCTTAATTGACCTCTAGGTTGGTTTTTGTTTTTATGTTCTTTGAAATTTTCCCTTTGCTGAATTTTTCTTTCTATTGCTGTCTGATGGTTTTAAATAAGATGTTTTAAACAACAGCAACAATGAAGGTCCTAGAACCTAGATGGCATCAGGCAGAGTCTCCTACATCTACAGCTTCCCTGTCATTAGTTTGTTGCTGGGAGATGTTAATACGACCTTTCCTTTGTTAGAAAAGAGATCTGCAGCCCTTCCCAGAATCCTCTTGTAAAATGTCTTTTTAACCCAAGTTGGAGATTGAATGATGAATGAATGGTGAGCGTTTTTAAATGTGCTGCACATATTGTTGACATTGTTACATGTTGCTTTTTAATTTCTAATGTGTTTTTAATTTGCAAAGCATGCCTGTGCCTTTCACTCAGTAGAACTGAGTCAGCAGTTTTGAGTCCAGATACTGCTTTATGCAAACAAGAGGGTCAGACTTAAGAATGCTGTATGGTAGACTTAGATTTCCTGAAACACTTGTGAATGAATTTCACTTTGAATATTGATGAATAAAAGAAGATACTTGAGAAAGGCTCCTCCCACCCCGCACCCCCCAACCACAAGAACTTCTCTTGCCTATTGGTGAGTGAATTGCCCCAATATAAAAGCATTGGTGGGGAAAAGTGAGTTACAGAGTGAAAAGGCAATCCACAAATAATCACTCTTTTCTGCCTTTGATTGTGTCAGATTTTTTTTGTGTGTGTGGCAATTGTTTTCTTTTTTGCTTAGAAGAGGTTTATGGTCCAGTGTCTGTCAAGTTACCCCCGTCTTAAGCTTGCAGTTGTATTTCTCTCTGGAGTTCCTGGAGGTGATGTTATCTTTTGTTCACTCAGCAGTGTGGTCGTTCCTGAGAGCATCTGTCACTTTAGGCATTACAAGATGGATGGGTCTCCAGTGAACTGCTGGTTGAGGCAAATGGTGAAAATAAGAAAAGTCAAGGGGTTTCAGGGTCTGCAGAGGAGACAGACAACAAGAAAACACCGTTAGAAATCAAGAGTAAGCTCAGCAATAGGGGAAGAGAGCAAAGATGGATCAGATGTCATTTTATAAACATCTTGGAAATCAGACTCTTTTGGTGCCTATCGTGATCTGAGGGAGACATCTGCATCATGGTAAACAATTCCGTGCTTTGGATTTGCAAAATGCGTTTGAATATATATTTTTTAATCTGGAGAGAGTGTTGGGAAATAATCTGAATAATACAGAATATATTATGTGAGGATTTTGCTGTTTGGAGAATTAGTAGTCTTTTAAATATTTTAAATATTAAATATCTAACATTAAAATGTTTGTTTTATTTTCTCTTTTTTCTTTCCTTCCTCTTTTTTTCTTTTTGTAAACAAGTGAGCAAATATAGACATTAAAATTAAAAGTTTTGGCCCTATAACTAATATTGTTTACTAAATGCTTTTTGGCATTTTTGTAGAGGAATTCTGAAAATTCTATGCTCAGTCTTTTGGGAGGCTGGGGACAGATTTTAAGTTATTTTCAGTAACCTCCAAATTAAGGAGTCTCTTTGATCAAAAAAAGAAATATGATTGTTATTGATCTGTCAGAACAAGTTGGAGATTTGTATTGCATTTAGAAATTCATTTTGTTGGTGAAGGTCAAAATTTGTAAATCCTGGCTAATACAAGGTCCCTCCCATGAAAGACAAGGAACAGGAAGGAGGTTGGCCAGGGAGTAAGAAAGGGGAAGAGGGGGGCAATGTGATTGCAAAAAAGAAAAAAAAAAAATGATTTTGTCAAACTTTTTGGCATTTGTCTATGAAAAAGACCATAAGTTGAAAGGCAAATTAAGATGATTAGAAGCTTTAAGCTATACAAATGGTTGAGTATCTTCCTTCTCTATGGGTATAAATAATAGATGAAAGAGTAAGAGTGACAACAAAGGATCAGGTCGTTTAAGAGAATGTGTGCAGCCTGAATAGGGGTCTGTGGCCCAGGGCCAAAGGTCTTAGCTTTGAGTGTAATTAGAAGAAAATACAAAAATGTCATTACAAACAGGTGAAGTGTGCAGCACGTGGCCAAAAATTAGCAATTTTAGACTCTGAAGCTATTGGAACTCGATTGCTGACCTTTTTTTTTTTTTTTTTTTTTTTTTTTTTTTTTTTTTTTTTTTTTTTTTTTTTTTTTTCTTTTTAAATATCATGAAGGTCCTTGCGAAGCAATATAGTTTCATTGGCAGTAATGCAGTTTGACATTGTTGACCATATGGGGTAATCTTGGGTTTGGATGTAGGTAGCAAGGCTCCTGCTGACTTAGAAAAAGATGTCTATTTGTGTGTGGATGGGTGGAATATATGTGAGTTTGAAAACCTAGGCGTTACATTTTTTATTATTCTTTTGCCTGAAGACATTCTTCTGATAGTAAGAGGTAAAATAAATATTTTTATTTGAAAATCTAAAATGGTTTTTTCTTTCAAGTTGGTATAAAAGTAAAATGAAAAAAACCATTTTTAGACAACATAAGTTAATTTTACTTCAAATATTTTAGTGCTATATCTTAGGAAAATCCTCTTTTGTTTTCTTTTTAAACACTGTAACAAAGGACTAGAAATATGCTTCTAAGTTATGTACAAAAATCAATGGCAAGTAGTTTTCATTTCACTTTATGTTTTACAACTGCATTTCCTATTTTTCCATGTAGTAGTTTATATTGACCATAATTTATTTAGAGCAGAGATTAACATGCATACTATAATTTTCAACCAATTATATTTCAATATCTTCTAGGAATACACTACTCAGAAGGTAGGAAACAATAGCTCTTTTTCTTCCTGCAGGTTTCCTTATTGGAAATTATTCAATGAATATTAATTATGTTTTACATTTTTGATAGTTCTTTGCGTAGATAAATTTGGGCCAGGTATCTGAGATTATTACTCTTCAATTCCTTAGATAAGAAAATTGCCTACCACCAATTTTATTCCTAAAAGTAAATAGTCTGTGGGCTTTTGATATTATGCTAACACCTGCCATAAATGCAGACTTGAGAGACTTACTCAACTTACTTTTAGTGGGGGGACATCGTAAGAACAGAAATTATCCTTGAGTATCTATAATTAGGAGTCATTATTTTAAGACCATTGAGAAAGGTGGAGTATCTATGTCTTTGCTCATTATAATGTATATGGAGTTGGCAAGTGTGAGACTTTGATAATTTCTAATTGTGATTTTTATAGAATTATAAATATTTGTTATATTATTGAATATGTATTTGGAAATTAACTCATGTCTTTATGTATATGTTTTTATTTTTTATGTTTTTGCAGGTGCAAAAAAAGCGTTAAACAAGTTAAAAAATCTAGGCAACAGACTCCCTGAAGTGTTGACTGCCCAACTTAATCATGACTGTGATTCAAAAATGTTAATAAATAAACCAAGGTATTGTGCAATTATATATGCCCCTCCCCTGTTTTTCAAGATCAAATTTGTTTTAGGAAGTTGTATTTAGAATTTAAATAAAACTACTATGTTTGATCCTTAAAGTGAATAAGATACTTCCATGAGCTCTTCTCCTTCCTTTCCCTCCTTCCCTTCTTTCCTCTCCCTTCCCCACCCCCTTGCCCCATACCAGAAAGCTTCTGCAGCGAGTTGTTTCCCTACAATAGCCTATTTCCTATATACCTAAATTAAGAAAATAAGAGTTCAGTTTTTTTTTTTTTTTTTTCTTTTCTCTTTGCATTTTAGCTTGGGAAGAATTCAGTTCTTTATTCCCTTTTGTTGATTATGATTTTATCCTTCAAATTGTATAATAAATGAGACTTCTAGATTATAGGCTTCTGCAGAAAAACCCAGATTATCCCTATTGACTTCATATGTTTATCTCATATAACACTATCCTGAGATGTGTGTTATAAAGATTTTATAAAAGTTTTTTTTTTTTTTTCTATTTTAGGAGGCTTTTAATTTAGAAAAGGAAAAAGGTGATACTCCCCCTCCTCCTACCCCCATTAAAGAAAATCAAATGCTTGCTTAGAATTGAGAATTTAAGACTACTGTTTTAGGTAACTCCTGTCTGTCAGAAGGGGCATATCCCAAGACTGTCTCTTTCCTTTTGGAAGTTACAATGTGCTTAAATAGCCTGGCATTTCCAAGAGAGGCCAAAGATCTTTTCCTCTTTTATGACCCGTTGTATCCTTTTGAGGCCAAAAAGAACAAGAGGGTCATTGCCACTTCAGCCTGGTCCCTGTTTGTTCCTTCACAGTGACCACGCAGATACTGAAACCCAGGATGGACTTAACATTTGGGCCTGGAACATCTGGAAAATAGAGAGGGAGTGGAGGAGGCAGAAGAAAAAGAACTGTTGCATTTTGTTTCACCAGGTGCTAGGAGGAAGCAACATTAGCCTTTTTGATATGGGAGGCACATTCTGTGGATGCTGGAGTTAGGCTGCAACAATTGAGGAGGTCAAAGGACAGCTGAGTGGGGTCAGTGAGACACCATGGGGTGTATTTTGTTACTTAGTAAAGGAGCAGCCTCCTAAACCTTAAAGGATTCTCTTGAAAATCTGTGTTGTGAAAAGGTTTTATGAGTCTCATAGCAAAAACTCCTGATTTATCTAAGGAATGCTCACTTTTGTCTAATGGAAGGATAATCCTTGCCAAATGTTGGCAACATCTATAAGAGTCAATATAGGTCTGAAAGAACAGAGTTTGAAGTGTACTTTGCTTTTAAAAATGTTTATCATTTTAGTGTTTCTTAGGAAGAATTTTGCCCTGTTGAAATGTAACCTTTTTCTTTCCTTGGAGCAGAAAGTGGTAGCAGTGGGGAGTGACGGAGGGTGGAGGGGGAGAGGTAAGGCAGGAACCTACATTAATTTAAAACTAATTCTACAAGCTTTTGGCCTTATTCACAAACAGGGCATTATTATTAAACCTTTAAAAGCAACAAAACTTGCTAACTGTAAAAAGTTATATTTGAGTTTATTTTAACTTAGGAGGAAGATGGGTGGCACATGAAGTGTCATGTTTTTGTATTACAGATTATTTAGTTGTTGATAGTTGATAGAAGGAGCTGTCAGTTGACAAAGAACCTTAAACCTCGTGTTTCTTTCCTGAATGTGGTCAAGAAGAAAATCAATGTCAGAGTCAAGAATTGAGAATAAGAAAAGCAATACAATATGGAGTTTTCTCTTTGAAGGGAAATGGAGAAGGGGAAAATCTGCATATTGTAAAAGCTGTCTTTACCACAACCCATGACCTCAAGAGACTGCGTATATGATTGTGGATACTTTTGAAAGATATTAGCCAACTGACAGGTTGTGAAAGGAGACTGTTAGAGGAATTTGGCTGTATTTTGATATTCTAATTTATACACCATCTTTTATATTCCAATCTATCCACCTATATAGAAAGAAAGCATATGTTACAATGTATATAGTAAAGGAAGGATAAAATGATAAGGAATATATAACAGGCCTTGTTAATTTATAAATTTACAGTATCTACTACTTGTGTGTGATTTGTTTTGAATTTTTGATAATCATGTTAAAGGAACATATACATAAATGTAAGGCTTAGCATGTAGTATGCTCTTTTTTTTTTTTTTTTCTCAAGGTTAAAGCACCTTTCAACAACTAATTTAGAAACCTAAGTATAGTGACTGATAATTGCCTAGAGAAAACCCACAGCTGTTTAAGTAGCCTTAAAATTGTGGCAAAACTGACAAATACAATTAGCAATGTTAATAAGATAAGAAGTTGGAAAGACAGGAGCAGATGACAGAGTGGAAAGATGGAGGTAGTAGGAGCGAGAAATCATAAAAGAACAGAATAAAAAAAACAGAAGGTTCATGATTGTTTCGAATTTCCAGTGCTTTTTCTTTTAAGCAAAGTCTTCCTCTTTTATTACTTACTCTCTGAATTACCAGCAGAATGTGTGTTTTGCAGGTTAAATAATTCAAATACATTTGTTCAGCCCCTAATTCACATCTGATTTTGAAAGAAGACAGCTTTTTGGCAATAGTATTTAAGAAAAACAATCAAGCTTTGCTGATTCTAAGGTACAATTTGATTTGCAGTGCTTTTTATAGAAGTCAGTTTTAAATGTACTTCTGCTTTACTGTAATTACTTTGAGAATTTATTTACCCCTCTTTGTACCCTTATAATGTTTAGTCACCCAAATATATTACACAGGAAACCCTGTTTCGGGGTTTAGTGACCCACCATTGTCAACAAAACAAAGCCAAAAAAAAACCCGTGGTATTTAATGTGTTATTACTAATTATATTTATTTGGTTAATGTTCATAGCTAAGTTTGCAAATAACTCTTTTGGGAAAATTAATTGGGACTAGGTAAATAACAGAAATTAGTTGAGTGTTAGGTGGAAAATATTTAGTTATCTGTGCCTTTCCCATTATACTTTTTAAAGCATCACATGAAATTTGGAAAATTATTATAGTATCTTTTGAAATTCTATTCTGCATTTGGGAAATTGGCAAGTTGTTTTTTGCCTCTGGTGTTTTATGCAGATTTTAATGATTGTTGTGATAAATCCCCAGAAGTTTGTTTTTAGAAACCATAGAGACTCTGAACTCTGAATGCGGCAGTGTTGAAAGATGTGGTCAGCCACACTTTGGAAGCATTTCTTGTTATTTAATGTTTTCTGTTCTGGATTATTGACTGTTCTCCCTGTTGAAAAATTGGTCTCCGGTGACATGGTAGAGGTCACACGTTGCCTATTATTGTTTTGCTTCTTTGATCTTACACAAGGATTGCCTCTGGTAATTATACTAGTCCAGAGAGTCTTGACAAGAGGTGTTTATTTTACAGAAGAATTTCTGGCATTTCAAGGAAGAAAGTAAAGATTTCCAGTAGTAACCTGTACTCTTTCTTACAAAGGAAAAATAGCATTGTAATCAAGATAGTTTTTAATCCTTATTATGAAATTAGTTGGCATAGTACAATAATTATTTCTAAAACAATTTAATACATATTGCATATCTGTAAGTATATTGCTAAAAAGGGTAAATTTTAGGATTAAGTTACTAGGGTTGGGTTTTTATTTGAATACCTAAAATACTTTTGGCTTTACAAATTATCAAAAGAAATTCATCCAGCCTGGCCAACATGGTAAAACCCTGTCTCTACTAAAAATGCAAATATTAGCCGGGTGTGGTGGCATGTGTCTGTAATCCCAACTACTCAGGAGGCTGAGGCAGAAGAATCGCTTTAACCCAGGAGGTAGAGGTTGTAGTGAACCGAAATCGTGTCACTGCACTCTAGCCTGGGCAGCCGAGCGAGACTCCGTGTTAAAAAAAAAAATTCATCAAAATTTAAATGTACAAAACTATTAAAGTAGTTTAAAATGTTTGTATTTTAATCTGTTTGCACTGTTTTGTTTTGTTTTGCGACGGAATCTCTGTCGCCAGGCTGGAGTGCAGTGGCGCGATTTCCGCTCACTGCAAACTCCGGCTCCTGGCTTCATGCGATTCTCTTGCCTCAGTGTCCTGAGTAGCTGGGATTGCCCGGCTAATTTTTATTTGTATTTTATCTTTTTATTCAGTATCCGTAGAGACTGTCAAAAATTGCCAATGCCGACTATATTGCAAATCGTCACGGCGGGGTATTGGAAAAAGTTTTCAATTATCAATAATCGTGCCTCGGATAAACCTCATTGGCCACGATGATGCTGCCACTACGCAAAGCTTTTCTTTCTTTCTTTCTTTCTTTTTTTTTTTTTTTTTTTTTTTTTTTTTTTTTTTGAGACGGTGTCTCGCTTTTGTCGCCCAGGCTGGAGTGCAGTGGCGCGATCTCGGCCCACTGCAACCTCCGCCTCCTGGGTTCAAGCGATTCTCCTGCCACCGCCTCCCAAGTAGCTGGGATTACAGGCGCCCGCCACTGTGCCCAGCTAATTTTTGTAGGTTTTGTAGAGATGGGGTTTCACTATGTTTGCCAGGATGGTCTCGACCGGTTGACGTCGTGATCCGCTTGCCTCGGCCTCCCAAGTGCTGGGATTACAGGCATGAGCCACCGCGCCTGGCTTAATTTTTGTATGTTTAGTAAAGACTGGATTTCACCATCTTGGCCAGGCTGGTCTCAGAACTCCTGACCCCGTGATCCGCCCGCCTTGGAACTGCTGACCTTGTGATCCGCCCGCCTCGGCCTCCCAAAGTGCTGGAATTACAGGCATGAGTCACCACGCCCGGCCTCTGTTTGCACTTTCTAAACATTCTTAGCAAGGCGGATGAATAAAAAATGAAATAAAACACTTATTTTTGAATGCATGGTTAGTTTTGTGCTTTTATGGAATGTGCTTGGGAATAGATGATATCTCTTAAGTCTGTTTAATATGTAATTGGATAAAATCCAAAAGCTCAATTTACTC
>NW_016107327.1:10512139-10523165 GCF_001604975.1 Cebus imitator | reverse complement strand
TTAAAGACGGGGTTTCACCATGTTGGTCAGGCTAGTCTTGAACTCCCAACCGCAGGTGATCTGCCAGCCTTGGTCTCCAAAGTGCTTGGATTACAGGCGTGAGCCACCACACCCGGCCTCAGTTCCAGCTTTAAACAAAATATATGTCCCCAAAACTCACAACCTATTGGGGGAAGTTAGACAGATACTAGACCCAACTAACTATAATTGAGAGTGACACATATCAATTTAAAAGAATAAATGAAATGCTTAAAGAGCACAAAAGAGAAAGAACAACAATATGTAATTGTTTAATATTTTGGATTTGAGAATCTATGAAAACAGTGTGTTTGGTTTATTTGTCTAGGAGTCATACATTATTCACTCTTATCAGGGAATATTTTTAATAGAGAAAGAGCATGGAAATAGAAAAACAGTAACAAAAAATTGTCTTATATAAAGAGTTTTATCACTGTAAGGGACAGTCATAATCTATCCTATACATTCATTTTACAGATGAAGAAGCTGAGCTTGAGAGAGGTTAGGGGACTTGTCCAAGGTCATATCAGTAGGGACACAGCCAGGCCTCTTAGAACGCTGAAATCTTTTATCTCTAAATCATTGTACATTCTCTAGAGTTGTACTGTTCGGCATGACAGCCAATAGCCACATGTAGTGATTTAAATGAATTACAGCTGGGTGCAGAGGCTCACACCTGTAATCCCAGCACTTTGGGAGGCCTAGGAGAGTAGATGGCTTGAGGCCAAGGGTTTGAGACCAGCCTTGCCAACATGGTGAAATCCCATCTGTACAAAAAATACAAAAATTAGCCGGGCAGGTGGCACATGCCTCTAGTCTCAGCTGCTTGGGAGGCTGAGGCAGGAGGCAGGAGAATGGCTTGAACCTGGCAGGCAGAGATTGCAGTGAGCTGAGATTGTGCTGCTGCACTCCAGCCTGGGCAACAAAGTAAGACCCTGTCTCAAAAAAAAAAAAATTAATTACAATTAAATAAAATTGAAATTTTAATTCCTCAGTCACACTGGCCAAGTTTTAAGTGTTCAACTGCCAGATGTGGCCAGTGGCTACCATATTGGACAGTCTAGAATGTGAATGTTTCCATTATCTTAGAAAATTCTGCTGGACCATACTGTTCTTGGTGTCAGAGGTTATCTATCTCATGATTCGTAGATATGATTGTAAAATTTATTAATAAATAAATAGTATATAGTGCCAAATAGCAGCCTTTGGAACTTTTACATTAGTGCCCAACTCTCATAAAGGAAAGAATGCATCTTACTTTTCTTCATACCCTCAGTGTGGCACAATGCTAAAAATTTTTTTTTAATTTAAAAATAGTTTGCTACTATTAGTACCAACATTTTCTGCACTTTTTTTTTCTGTGCCAGGCACTATTCTAAAAATTTATTACTGTATGTAAAATCTCATGTATTTTCACAAAAATCTATGAAATTGAAAGTACTATCTCTGTTTTACAGGTGAGAGATTGAGTAATTTACTCAATATCATACAAAGGGTAAGTGGGTACAGGATTTGAAATAAGGTCATTGGACTCTGAGTCAATGTAATTAATCCCTATGACAGTAGAATTTCTCTAAATACTGGATGAATAATTGTTAAAGTTTAGAAAGTGACATCTGTAAAAAAAAAGATAATAGAAAACTAGGAAGTTATACAAATTTGTCTTTTTAGTACTGTGCCTGACACACAGACAATACATTGTACCTTAGAAAGTATTTATCTGGGCTGGGTGTGGTGGCTTACGCCTGTAATCCCAGCACTTTAGGAGGCTGAGGTGGGCAAAATGCCTGAGGTCAGGAGTTGGAGACCAATCTAGCCAACATGGTGAAACCCCATCTATACTAAAAATACAAAAAAATTAGCTGGGCATGGTGATGTGTGCCTGTAATCCCAGCTACTCTGGAGGCTGAGGCAGGGGAATTGCTTGAACAAGGGAAGTGGAGGTTGCAGTGAGCTGAGATCACTGCACTCCAGCCTGGGCGGCAGAGCAAGACTCCGTCTCAAAAAACAAAACAAAACAAAAACAGGAAAAGAAAATATTTATCTGAGACCAAAAGAAACACACACACACAGACACACACCCACAAACAGGATGTATAATCCCCTCACCTTTTTTGTTGTTGTTTCAAACAGCATGTTTTAGTAGAAAAAGATGCACTTTTGAGTTTAAATTTAAATCCTAGTTTCACCATATACAAACTGGATGACCTTGGCTTGTTGCAGAACCCTAAAGACCTGTCTCTTATTCTGAATCTGCATGTTTCCTTAGGGCATTTAACTTGCTCCTAAATTCTATAAATGGAAGTTGCTTTTGCAAACTTGTCCAACCCGCAGCCCATGGGGCTGCATGCAGCCCACTATGGCTTTGAATCTGGTCCAGTACAAATTTGTAAACTTCCTTAAAACATTATGAGATTTTTTATGTGCATGTGACTTTTTTTTTTTTAAAGCTAATTTAAGCTCATCAGCTATTGTTAGTGTATTTTATGTGTGGCTCAAAACAATTCTTCGTCCAGTGTGGCCCAGTACAGCTTTGAATGCTGTCCAACACACATTTGTAAAGTTTCTTAAAACATTATGAGATTTTTTGCAATTTATTTTCTTTTTTTTTTTGAGATGAAGTCTCGCTCTGTCACCCAGACTGGAGTGCAATGGCACGATCTCGGTTCGCTGCAATCTCCACTTCTCGGGTTCAAGCAATTCTCTTGCCTCAGCTTCCCAAGTAACTGGGATTACCGGCATGCACCACCACGCCTGGCTAATTTTTGTATTTTTAATAGAGACAGGGTTTTGCCATGTTGGTTAGGCTAGTGTCGAACTCCTGACCTCTGGTAATCTACTCGCTTCGGCCTCCCAAAGTGCTGGGATTACAGCCTTAAGCCACCACGCCCAGCTTTTTTTTTTTTTTTTTTTTAGCTCATCAGCTATTGTTAATGTATTTTATGTGACGCAAGACAATTATTCCAGTGTAGCCCAGGGAAGGCAAAAGATTGGACACCCCTGTTCTAGAGGGATGACTAAATTCATCACACCATTTGGCAGGAATGCTTCCTAGGTGGTGTGTGTGCTTCATATTGTCCCCACTGAGAAGGCAGGCAGCATCTCACTGCCTCACTTTTAGTGAGGCTAAGCTCAACCAGTGGGTTCAGGAGGTGACAGTCTGATCTCTCCATTTTAAAGTTCCCCATCAACCTTCTATCTCACGGTTTCACTTACTACCAATGCCTGCATGAATTACCATTGCCTACATAAATTACCATTACCTGCATGAATTACCATTGCCTCTGTGAATTTTTCATTAGGGGTTACAATGTGGTAATTTTATAATTCTGTCTTTCTTCCCCCATTTTTGAGCTGGAATTCTTCATTTAAAAACATTCAAACCCTCTCACACCTGTAATCCCAGCACTTTGGGAGGCCCAGGAGGGCAGATCATGAGGTCAAGAGATCAAGACCATCCTGGCCAACATAGTGAAACTCCGTCTGTACTAAAATACAAAAATTAGCTGGGCATGGTGGCACGCGCCTGTAGTCCCAGCAACTCAGGAGGCTGAGGCAGGAGAACCCGGGAGGTGGAGGTTGCAGTGAGCCGAGGTCGCGCCCCTGCACTCCAGCCTGGTGCCTGGTGACGGAGTGAGACTCTGTCTCAACAAAAAAAAAAGAAAAAAAAAATTCAAACTGTCAATAATCAGGACTGTTTGGTTACTTTGAAGTACAGAAAGAGCAGAATAAATGCTATGCTCTTTTCTTTTCCTGCTTGTAGTGCTTTGTTTCTTTCCAAAAGGAGCTTTCACTTTTTCTCCTTTAGTAGCAAAATTAATTTGTGAGTTTTTATATTTTAAATATGCTTCAGTCAGTTGCATTTATTCTCTTTTATGTTTGGTTTTTGTCATCTTTAGCCTATGGGAACCTTTCAAGTGGTCTCCTATGGTTTTTTTAAATTTAAAAAAAAATTTTATTTTGTTTGTTTTTAAGTTTGTGTGTAACTTTATTTTTTCTGGATGAATTTTTTTTTATTTTTTGAAATGGACTTTTGCTCGTGTTGCCCAGCTGGAGTGCAATGGCGCGATCTCGACTCATAGCAACCTCCGCCTCCTGGGTTCAGGCGATTCTCCTGCCTCAGCCTCCCAAGTAGCTGGAATTACAGGCATGTGCCACCAGACCTAGGTAATTTTTTTGTTGTTGTTGTAGTTTTAGTAGAGACGCACGCAGTTTCTCTATATTGGTCAGCCTGGTCTCAAACTCTCAACCTCAGTTGATCTGTCTGCCTGGGCCTCCCAAAGTGCTGGGATTGTAGGCGAGAGCCACTGTACCTGGTCTCCTGTGTCTTTTGACATGCCTCATTAGTTCTGTTTTTTGTTTTGTTTTGTTTTGTTTTTGAGACAAGAGTCCCACTCTTGTCGCCCAGGCTGGAGTGCAGAGGCATGATCTAGGCTCACTGCAACCTTGGCCTTCCAAGGTTCAAGCGATCCTCCTACCTCAGCCTCCCGAGTAGCTGGGATTACAAGTGCACACCACCACACCTGGCTTTTTTTTTTTTTCTTTCTTTTTGAGACCAGGTTCCACTCAGTCACCCAGGCTGGAGTGCAGTGGTGCAATCACGGTTCACTGCAGCCTCCACCTCCCAGGCTCAAACAATTCTCATGCCTCAGCCTTGCAAGTAGCTGGGACCACGGGCACACACTACCACATGCCCTGCTAATTTTTGTATTTTTTGTAGAGACAAAGTTTCGTTCGTCATGTTGCCCAGGCTGGTCACAACTCCTGGAGTGAAGCCATCTGCCTGCCTTCACCTCCCAAAGTGCTGGGATTACAGATGTGAGCCACTGCACCCGGCCTTATTATTCTTGATAACCTTCTTTGGTTTCTGGTTCAGGATGTTCAAGGCTCATCTTGCGTATTCCCTGTCCCAGACTTGGAACTGGTCATACCTTCAAGAAATCTTGATTCCTTTCAGTGTGGAATGCGTTAGGCCACTACAATCAGAGTATAGGAAGTGCCTTTTTTTTTTTTTTTTTTTTTTTTTAAGCAGAGTCTCACTCTGTTACCCAGGCTGGAGTGCAGTGGATTGATCTCTGCTCACTGCAACCTTGGCCTCTCGAATTCAAGCTATTTTCCTGCCTTAGCTTGCTGGGACTACAGGTGCGTGCCACCACACCCAGCTAATTTTTTTTTTTTTTCTAGTAGAGATGGGGTTTCCCTATGTTGGCCAGGATGGTCTCAATCTCTTGACCTGGTGATCTGCCCGACTTAGCCTCCCAAAGTGCTGGGATTACAGGTGTGAGCCACCATGCCTAGCCTAGGAAGTGCTTATTAATAGTAATTGAATTTTACTGCTTCTCAGACATTTCAGTAGACAAAGCTTAGAAATGCATGTTTTAAAACTTTTAAAACAATGAGTTATTACTGAGCATACATATATCCCCATCTACCTGTACCACAACTTAATTTGATGTTAAAACCTCACACCCCAAATTGTGTCTTAAATTCAGTTTTCTTTTAGCTTGTACATGATCTTTCTTTAAAAAAAATCAGTGTGTTTCTTGTTCTTCCTTGTCATTTCCTTTTTAAAAATACTTTTAAAAATTAACGTTTATTTGCTCCAAATAGTTGGTATTAAAAGAAACTTTTATTAAAACCCCAAGTGTAATACTTGAAAATATATTTAGTCAAAAGGGGAACTTTTTTCTTTTTCTTTTCTTTCTTTTTTTTTCCAGACAGTGTCTCATTTTGTCACCCAGGCTGGAGTGCAGTGGCACGATCGCAGCTCACTTCAGCCTCGACTTCCTGGGCTCCAGCAGTTCTTCCACCTCAGCCTCCTGAGTAGCTGAGACTACAGGAACGTGCCACCAATCTCGGCTAATTTTTGGTGTGAGGAGTTTTTTAATAGAGAGGTAGGGTTATTTTGTTTTGATTTTTAAAATCGTTACTTGACTTTGTGATTCTTAGGCTCATATCTTAAGTCAAAACTTACTCTTCAGCCTTGTCTTGCAACTGTGATATATAGAGATGAGGCCACATCAGCAAACAAACATTTTCTTTTCTGATTTTTTTCTTTGGAGGTCGGCAATTTTGTAGTACATTACAGAGTATCCATTTACTTACCCAGTTGGGCCATCTTGGTAGGTGGTTTAGTTAACTTAATGGCCTAAGTGATAAAGATAGTGCCTGAGACAGCTGCTTCTGAGCCAAATGGATTTGGTTCCACCCTGTCTTACTTATTTCCTTGTAGTGTGATCTTAGTCAAGTTCCTTAACTTCTCTAAGCCTCAGTTATCTTGAAAATGTGAGTAATAATAGTGCTTGCTTGGCGTTTAGTAAGCTGTCTATGCTACTCTTACAATCGTTGAAGGGATGCTTTCTTTCACATTTCTTAACAATAACAACTACCACCACCACCACCACCACCACCACCACCACTACCACCACCACCACCATTATCACTACTACTAGTAATAACAGCTACTATTATATTAACTGCCGATAATGTCTACCATTGTAACACGTGCTTCACATACAACTTTAAATTTTTACAAATAAAACTATATATTCTGAAATTGAATGCTTTAGTTGTAAAAAGTCTTTGAGAGTTAAAGGAAGATTTTATCATGGAGAAGGATATTTCTCTCTCTCTGCTATATACTTTTTTTTTTTCCTGAGACAGTTTCACTCTTGTTGCCCAGGCTTGAATGTAATGGCATGATATTGGCTCATTGCAACCTCTATCTCCAGGGTTCAAGCGATTCTCCTGCTTCAGCCTCCCAAATAGCTGGGATTACAGGTATCTGCCACCACACCTGGGTGGTTTTTTTTTTTGAGACGGAGTCTTGCTCTGTCACCAGGCTGGAGTGCAATGGTGTGATCTCGGCTCACTGCAAACTCTGCCTCCTGGGGTCAGGCAATTCTCTGTCTCAGCCTCCTGAGTACCTGGGATTACAGGCACCCACTACCACACCCAGCTAATCTTTTGTATTTTTAGTAGAGATGGGGTTTGACCATCTTGGCCAGGCTAGTCTTGAACTCCTGACCTCGTGATCCATCTGCCTCAGCCTCCCAAAGTGCTGGGATTACAGGCCTGAACCACTGCATCCAGCCTCTCTGCTGTGTACTTAATGAATACTAGAGAAGTACAGTTTTAATAATAGAGTAATTATTAACTATGAAATGTTTCACAAAAAGGAAATGAAAATATTACACATCAAGGAGTATTGTCCCTCAGAGTGCATTACTACTTTTTTCCATTTTCTAAAGAAAAAGGAGAACTGAGGAGAGGCGTGGAAGCATTAACAGGCACCTATTTCCCAAGCTACTCTTTTTTCTTTTTTCCCAACCTCTCCAGCCCCACTTCCTGAAGTGACCAGAGATAGAGGCTGCCTGTTTTACCCACATCCCCTTCCGCAATTTTTCTTTCTATGGAAAAAGAGAAAGGGATAGAACAGAAAGGCTGCAAACCACAATGCTGTGGTGGTTTGTAGTTGATCCAATCTGCATTTTGAGCAATTAATTAGGGGTGCAGAAAGACTTGCTCGTATTTTTTACTGTCTTTTTCTTAGACATTTTCTCAAAGTTACAAATGTGTTTGTTAGTATTTCAGAGGTCTGTAGTGCTATGATATTTAATATAGTTTGTCCTTTTATAATTTTACAATAAAAAATATGGAAAAGCGGCCAGGCGCGGTGGCCCACGCCTGTAATCCAAGCACTTTGGAGGCCAAGGTGGGCGGATCACCTGAGGTCGGGAGTTCAAGACCAGCCTGACCAACATGGTGAAACCCCGTCTTTAAAAAAGAAAAAAACATATGGAAAAGCAATGTAATGCAGTCTTATAAACTTGATGTCAGCTAGATACATAAATATGTAAGTATATAGTGGAAATCACAAGTTGGCTTTCTGTCTTTTTTTTTAATGTCTTACAATCTACAAAAGTGACATGAGATTTTTGGGCCCCTTAGTTATTTGTTTTTGCTGCTGCTTCTGCTGCTTCTGCTGCCGCCACCGCTGCTGCTGCTGCTGCTGCTGCTGCTTCTCCTTCTTTCTTCTTTCTTCTTTCTTTCTTCTTCTTTCTTCTTTCTTCTTCTTCTTCTTCTTCTTTTCTTCTTCTTTCTTCTTCTTCTTTCTTCTTCTTTTTCCTTAAAAATAGGCCAGGTGCAGTGGCTTGTGCCTATAATCCCAGCACTTTGGGAAGCTGAGGTGGGTGGATCACCTGAGGTAAGGAGTTTGAGACCAGCCTGACCAACATGGTGATACCCCATCTCTATTAAAAATGCAAAATTAGCTGGGTGTGGTGGCACATGCCTGTAGTCCCAGCTACTTGGGAGGCTGAGGCAGGAGAATTGTTTGAACCCAGGAAGTGGAGGTTGCAGTGAGCCGAGATTATGCCATTGCACTCCAGCCTGGGAGACAGAGGGAGACTCCGTCTCAAAAAAAAAAAAAAAAAAATAGGAAAAACGAATATAAAAAAAAAAAAAAAAAAAAAAAAAATAGAGACAATGTATCATTATGTTGCTGGTCTCAAAGGTTTGGCCTTAAGCAGTCCTCCTACCTTAGCCCTCTCAATTTGAATGGGATTACAGGCACAAGCCACCACTCCTGTCCAGAAGTTGCATTTGATGTAATGACTAGTTTTGAAAAGTATCTTTTCGTCTTCTACCTGAAGTCAGATTTATTCACATCGACTTCTAGTCAGTTGTTACACCATCTTAGGCATTGGGGCTCTTTGAGATTTAGAGGAAATGGAGGCTGGTGGATAATGCCCACAATTTCAGTGACCCTGAATATCATGCCATATGACATTTAGAATATATTAAACAGACATCTTTTAAACTCCACCCTTCTTTTTTGGGTAGCAGTGGGCTATCAAGGGTAGAGCTCCATAGCACTAAAGAAGTCTGAGGTCAGTTATGTAATTCTTTACATTACCATTATCATTTTTTATTTTTTATTTTCATTTTATTTTTTTGAAACAGAGTCTCACTCTGTCACTCAAGCTGGAGTGCAGTGGCATGATTTCAGCTGCTTCAACCTTCACCTCCCCGCTGTTCAAGTGATTCTCCTGCCTCAGCCTCCTGAGTAGCTGGGATTAGAGGCGTGCACCGCCACACCTGGCTAATTTTTGTATTTTTAATAGAGACAGGATTTCACCATGTTGGCCAGGCTGGTCTTGAACCCTTGACCTCAGGTGATCTGCCCACCCCAGCCTCCCAAAATGCGGGGTTTACAGGCGTAAGCCACTGCACGCATCCTATTTTTATCTATTTATATTTTTTATTTTATTTTATTTTTTGAGACAGAGTCTCACTGTGTCATCCTGGCTGGAGTGCAGTGGCGCAGTCTTGGCTCGCTGCAACCTCGGGAGATTCTCTTGCCTCAGCCTTCTGAATAGCTGGAACTGTAGGAGCACGCCACCTTGCCTGGTTAACTTTTTATGTTTTTAGTAAAGACAGAGTTTCACCATATTGGCCAGGCTGGTTTCGAACCCCTGACCTGCATTGGCCTCCCAAAGTGCTGGGATTACAGGCGTGAGGCACTGTGCCCAGCCACCATTATTATTTTTTAAATGCCCAGTTATATTTTTTATTTGGAATAGAGACAGCTAATTCCTTTTATTCTACCAAGTCTCAGCAGGGAATAAATACTTCCCGTTGTTTTCATGTGAGTATTGCTAATGCACTTGTAGGATTATGTATGTCTTCTGTAATGCTGAAACTGTTATCACCTATTTTTAAATTAATTTTTTTGTGTGTGGGGGACAGGATCTTGTGCCACTGTACAGTGGCATAGTCATAGCTCACTGCAGCCTCCAACTCCTGAGCTCAAGTTATCCTCCCTCCTCAGCTTTCCAAAGTGCCGAGATTCTACACATGAGCCACCAGGCGCAGTCTGATTTAATATTTTTATTTGTGTGATATTTATCTGTCATTTACATATGTTCTATCATATTACTCCTCAAACTATAAGGTGAAGAGACTGAGATTATATGATCCTACATGTATAACTGGATGCTTTTTTAAAAAATTAAAACAATCTGTAGGAGAATGTAGGTTTTCAAGATTTTCAATGATGAAGGGAAGATAACTTGTTGAAGTAGTGATAGATTAAGAGACGGCAAGATTTCCAGACATTTGGTGCTCTGGAAAAAGGCTGAAGGTTCACTTTTGAAGTTATTCCATTGTTCACAGGTAAGCAATCCCATGGTTAACTCTGCGCTAGTTCCCAGCAGTTTTCTGTCTTTAGCCAAGAAGAAAGGTGAAGTGGTTGTTGGATTTTGACTTAGATGCATAAACTAGTGGCACAGCGATTTCTCTTCCAACTTCCACCCTGTTTTGTTCATATGTGGTTGCTGTTGAAAAGTAAATTACTCTGAACTTCAAAATTTTTAAATGTTTGTAGTTGTACTGGTGGGGAGTCTCAGGAGCCTGGCCAAAAACTTGGTGTTTCAGGAACATTTCACTTGACAGACTTTGTTGATTTTCTACTATTTCACCTTTTAACTAGGTGCGCTCTCCCCCCCTGCCCTACTATATATATGACAACATATATATATGCAACTTATAATTGGGTATTGTACATTTTGAGTATATACTTTTTGTAAAAAAACAAACCTAGTAATTTAAGTTCATGGCATTTTGTTTTTATTACCTATAAAAGAAAAGTTGCCAAAGTAGGATCCTGGCTTTTTCTCTAAATCATAGGAATCTCTAATAAAGCTTTGACAAACCCAGCCACTCTGGGAAATCACTGCATACTACTTACTGCCACCAGGAATCATATCAGAGGTCTTCTTTGCTGTGAAAAAGTAGCTCAGGGGCACCAAAATCTTCTATAGAGCTTTAGTGTGTGAGTCTGGGAAACAAGATAGAGTGGTAGATTGCTGTGCATCACCTCTTCTCTGCCCATGAATGGGCATGCTGGGTGTTGGTGCCCTTTTCTGATGAGCACAGGTGCATCCTCAGGGTTGTCCTCAACCAGTCCTCAAGGGACTCTCTCCAGGGAGTTAATCAGAGTTGGCAT
>NW_016107327.1:10510690-10511799 GCF_001604975.1 Cebus imitator | reverse complement strand
TTTTTGTATTTTTAGTAGAGACAGGGTTTCACCGTGTTGACCAGGATGGTCTCGATCTCTTGACCTCGTGATCCACCCGCCTCGGCCTCCCAAAGTGCTGGGATTACAGGCTTGAGTCACCACGCCCGGCCCTATCCCCCTCTTTGATACAAGCGGGGGGCCTAAGATACTCGCGGAATTACCTGTCTTGAAATGAGATTTACCCAAGCTGAGGCTGTACAGTAAGGGTGAAGGCTTTGTCACTATATGGCTAGATACTGAGTCCTGGCTCCATCCCTTATTAGTTGAATGGTAGTGAACTGGTCACTTTGTTTCTTCAAGTTTTGATTTTTTTGTTTTGTTTTCTAATCTGGGAAGTGGAAAGACGGCATATCTGCTTCAGCATACTGATTCAATACAACAATTTTTATAAAATGCTTAGTAGACTATCTAGCCCAATAGTTCTCAAACTGTTAGTATCAGAACCCATTTATACTATTAAAGATTATTGACAACCCCATAGAATTTTTATTAAAAATTAAAACTGAAAAAATTTAAAACTATATAGTACTTTAAGAAATTATAATAAAACCCCACTATATTTGAACATAGATAGCATATTTTATGAAAAATGATTGTATTTTCCAAATACAAGTTAGTGAGTAGCTTACATGCTTCTGCATTCAACCAGCTGCAATATCACACATCCTGCTGATTCTGGAAAATTCCACATACACATATGAATGCATCAGAGTGAAAAAGGCAAATAATAGCCTAGTAATTAGTGAGATGATGTGCCCAGGAATGGACAGCTGACCCATTTCTATGAGATTCAAGGAAAAGTTTGCTGGGAAGAGGCATCCTATTCCAAATAAAAAGACCAAGTTTTCTAAAAAGAAGGCGTTTTGCCCTTTTGATTATTTGGAATGTAGACATGATGCCTTAGTTTGTCACAGCTGTTTGGGGACAAGAATGAGAGTAAAAGTCAACATATTCAGGACGAGGAAGCAGAATGATCGGAAGAGTTCTGTTCTTGAGAGCACTGTTGAACAGCTGAACCAACTCCCACAGCCTTACCTACCAGCTTTGAACAAAAAATAATTTTTTTTTTTTTTTTTTTTTTTTTTTTT
>NW_016107327.1:10508175-10510508 GCF_001604975.1 Cebus imitator | reverse complement strand
CATGTTGACCAGGATGGTCTCGATCTCTTGACCTCGTGATCCACCCGCCTCGGCCTCCCAAAGTGCTGGGATTACAGGCTTGAGCCACCGCGCCCGGCCAATTTTTTAAATAGTTGGAAAATAGTTTTGGCTGGGTGCGGTGGCTCATGCCTGTAATCCCAGCACTTTGGCAGGCCCAGGCAGATAGAATCACTTGAGGTCAGGAGTTTGAGACCAGCCTGGCCAACATGGAGAAACCGTATCTCTACTAAAAATACAAAAATTTGCCAGGTATGGTTCTGTGCACCTGTAGTCTCAGCTACTTGGGAGGCTGAGGAGAATTGCTTGAACCTGGAAGGTGGAGGTTGTAATGAGCCAGGATCGTGCTACTGCACTCTAGCCTGGGCAACAAAGTGAGACTGTGTCTCAAAAAAATACAAAATAGAAAATAAAAATTTTGACTTCATGGACCATTGAAAGGGCAGGGTCTTGGCCCCACCCGAACCCCCAAGACCCTTTGAGAATCGTTAGTCTAGCCAGTAATTGGCTCCCAGTAAATTGTAGTTAGTATTGTTATATATGGAAATTTTTATAACCAGAAGTACTATAGTACCATATAAATATTAATGGTGAGAAGTAAAGGTCATGGCTTCAAAGCTTTTTACTATATACTTTCTTGAAGGGTCCCAAATAAGATTGTCCTTCAGATGAAGCAAAAGAAACAACAGTGTTTTTCAAATACTAGTAATACATAAATGAATTCTTTGAGTTGAAATCTTGCTTTCAGAAATTTGTTAAATATATAATCATAAAGTTTTCATTTTTTTTTCCAGAAGAGAGGCTTTTCCTCCCATATAGAGTCATAGATCTTTGTAAAGAGAAAATTTATTACTTATTCTGAAACCACTGATAGAGTTTTTAGGGAATTATATAGTAGCCTCCTTCTATAAAGGTGACGTGGCCTCATCGTTAACCAGGTTGGGATTCGTGATTGGAAGGTCAGTCTTGATTTACTGGTTGGAGAGCCTTGACTTAAGCATTTATTACTGTTATAGATACAAGATTCCTTAATGGGGCTTTTTGAGTTGGGTTTGGGCATAAAGACAAAAAGCACAAGTGATATGATAACAAGTAATTTATACAAGTTGTCTTAAGATATCTGGGTACTTCGTATAGTTCACATCTTAAGATGTATGGACATAGTTTATATTAACTCTACCTATACTTTGAGACATGTAACCTCTAATCATATCGATTTTATCCTTTCTTCTTTTTCTTGGGGGTGGGTAGGTATAGATCATGGGGAATTCATATGCTGGGCAACTGAAATCTGCTCGATTTGAGGAGGCTCTCCACAACTCCATAGAAGCCTCCCTCAGATGTAGTAGTGTGGTACCACGGCCAATATTTTCCCAGCTATACCTGGACCCTGACCAGCATCCTTTCTCATCTGCAGGTAAGTTTCTCAGTCACACACATCTCTGGACTCCTTTTTTAAAAAGTGGGATTCTTCTTTTAGGTGTGAAGATTCCAAATCTTGGGACCTCTGAGATAAATTGGCTAAATGTTAGAAAATGCTAGACTTCGGCCGAACGCGGTGGCTCATACCTGTAATCCCAGCACTTTGGGAGGCTGAGGTGGGCAGATCACCTGAGGATGGGAGTTTGAGACCAGCCTGACCAACATGGAGAAACCCCATCTCTACTAAAAATACAAAATTAGCAGGGCGTGGTGGCACATGCCTGTAATCCCAGCTACTCAGGTGATTGAGGCAGCAGAATCGCTTGAACCCGGTAGGCAGAGATTGCGGTGAGCTGAGATGGCATCATTGTACTCCACCCTGAGCAACAATAGTGAAACTCCATCTCAAAAAAAAAAAAAAAAAGGAAAGAAAGAAAATGTTAGACTTATTTTCTTCAAATATGTCTTTGAGAACTGTGCATTTTCCCGTAAGCATCTTTTTATTAAATCTGCTATTATTTGCTTACTCAGATGTCAAACCCAAGGTGGAGGATCTGGACAAAGATTTGGCACATCGATACACTCAAAATGGGAGTCTGGATTTTTCTAACAGTTTAACAGTTAATGAAATGGAAGATGATGAAGATGATGAAGAAATGTCTGATTCAAACAGCCCACCAATTCCCTATTCACAAAAACCTGCCCCAGAAGGATCTTGCACTACAGATGGTGGGTTTCAGTTGTTTTCATTTCTCTGTTTTCTCTCTAATATTGTCTGACATATTTCTAATTACATGTGGTGCTCAAGGCTGGAAACTAGTAATTATGGTATGGAGAGGAATGAGGAATGATTATGTTCTCACTCACATTATCTCCTATCACTTCCCAACAGA
>NW_016107327.1:10505644-10507455 GCF_001604975.1 Cebus imitator | reverse complement strand
CCCAGCTACTTGGGAGGCTGAGGCAGGAGAATCACCTGAACTAAGGAGGCTGAGGTTGCAGTGGGCCAAGATTGTGCCACTGAAGTCCAGCCTGGGTGACAGACAGAGTCAGAGTCTGTCTCAAAAAAAAAAAAATTAAATAAATAAATAAATAAATATTCTGAATGTAAAAAATATCTCTATTGAGGATTAAAATGTGTATATTTTGATAACCCCTTTTTATTTATTAGGGTCAACCTCCTCTTCCACCAAAGCTTCACACTTTATAAGAAAGTGCTAGTATAAAGCATTTCCAGTATTTCATGGTTTTGGTGATATTGTAACTTAAATTACACTCTCTTTCCTCCTTTTAATAATTTACCATTGTATTTTATGACCATCCCAGCCTAATTAGTTCATGAATTATCCAGATTACCAGAATATTATTCTTATACTCAGAATGACTTGGACCTGGGATGATTTCACTGCATGAAAAATTTTGAAGTGGGGGAAACGGGAGGGGAAGAAAAGAGATACAATTTTAGAGCATTCCTCTTACAAAGCTTGAAGTGCAAATAATTGGAGAAAAACTAGAGGTTTAAATATGGAAAGTCGGCTGGGTACGGTGGCTCACGCCTGTAATCCCAGCACTTTGGGAGACCGAGGCAGGCGGAACACCTGAGATCAGGAGTTCAAGACCAGCCTGGCCAACATGGTGAAACCCTGTCTCTACTAAAAAACAACAACAATGACAAAATTAGCCAGGCATGATGGCGTGCACCTGTAATCCCAGATACTCAGGAAGTTGAGGCGGGTGAATCACTTGAATCGGGAGGTAGGGGTTGCAGTGAGCTAAGATTGCACCATTGCACTCCAGCCTGGGCAAAAAGCGAAACTCCGTCTCAAAAAACAAAACAAAACAAAAGGAAAGCCAGAAAGACCTGCTTGGGAATTTTATCTTCTCTTGACTTTTTTTTTCTTTTCTTGTTTTGGACAATGTGATAAACAGTAAGAGAGTCAAAATCCCCTACCTAGGAGATAAGGAGACCTGAATAATTCTCCTGTAGCTTATAAGTGCCCAATTCACTGAAGATGGGCTGTAGCAATTAGTACTGTGGTCCTGCCTCTAGCACATTATTCCTTAGGAATTTGCTTCTGCTTATGATTGCCCAAACTTAATATAATATATATGGATTTATTCATTATTGACATAATTCAGGACTTGAAGCCTGTGGAGATTTGGGAGGTGACTACCATTATGTTTGTTTCTTACTTGCTTTATGTCTATCTTCATGCCTTTTATTTAATTGAGCTGTCAACTCATTTATCAGGTAACAAACTGGAAGGTGAAATAGTGCTTAAAATGTTGGATTCCCATTGAGAATCTTGTTATGCATGAGAGTTACATAGAGTAAAAGCTTTAGAGGATAATTTTCAAATATCTAATTTTATACCAAAAAATGGGAGAGAGGTTCCCATTTTTCCTGTGCTCTAGGTATGTTTTTAGTTTGCCTTGCGGGGTATCTGTCACTGGTGTTATTTACAACCAGGTATGGAAAGCTGTTTAGTACCCACCAAGATATAAACTCAGTGATCTAGAGATAGCCAGCATTTCTTAAACTTTAAAATAGGAGAGTATGAGAAGTATATGGGAAGAGTACTAATATTTTAAGGATAAAGGAGGTATAATTTTTTTTTTAACCATCCCACTCAAGTTCAAGATTTAGATTCCAAGACAATCCAAAACCACTAGTCCTACACTTAGATTCCTATATCCGCTACTTTCAGTTCTTTTTTTCTTTCTTTCTTTCTTTCTTTTTTCTTTTTTTTTT
>NW_016107327.1:10485274-10505629 GCF_001604975.1 Cebus imitator | reverse complement strand
TTTTTTGCTCTGTCTGCAGGATGGAGTGCAGTGGTGCAGTCTCAGCTCACTGCAACCTCTGCCTTCCAGAGCTATTCTCTTGCTTCAGCCTCCCAAGTAGACCACACCCAGCTAATTTTTGTATTTTTAGTAGAGATAGAGTTTCACTATGTTGGCCAGGATGGTCTCTATCTCTTGACCTTGTGATCCACCCACCTGAGCCTCCCAAAGTGCTGGGATTACAAATTTTGATTCTTACAATTAATGTCCATTGTTTGTTTTCCCCTTTGAATTAACCCGAGGAAGGCATTTAAAACAAAAAGTTTATTATTTAGTTTGGTAGTTTATAGTTTGAAGGTAGTGCTTTTTTTGAGACAGAGTCTCGCTTTGTCGCCCAGGTGGGGTGCAATGGCGCTATCTCAGCTCACTGCAGCCTCTGCTTCCTAGGTTCAAGCAATTCTCTGCCTCAGCCTCTGGAGTAGCTGGGATTACAGGTGCCCGCCAGCACGCCTGGCTAATTTTTGTATTTTTAGTAGAGACGGGGTTTCACCATCTTGGCCCAGCTGGTCTTGAACTCCTGACCTCATGATCCAACAGTCTCGGCCTCTCAAAGTGTTGGGATTACAGGCGTGAGCCACTAGTCTTGCCAGTAGCTCTTTTAATTGAGCTCATTCTAAGATAGTTTTAAGAGCCCTCTTACTCAAAGGGAGAACAGTTCTGAAATTTTCCTTATGAAAATGGCAATGAAATAGGGCAGTATACTGCCTGGACTTATTTCAGCATACTGCTTTCCCTTTGTGGGAAATCCTCTGTTTACCTAAGGCTTAAAGAAAGGTAAAGCTATTTTTAGAGGCAATTTAGATAAGCAAATACTTAACACCTGATGGGCTCTGGGGTTTGCCATTCAGATGTAAATTTTGGTTGCTAATTTCTTATGTAAATTATTGGAATAGTGTAGGTTTCTACCCTGCTGGGAGGCAGTTGATTGTCCAGAGGGGTAAAGGACAACCAAATTTTAGGCCTCCAAATACTGCTTTGATTACTTTAGCTTGTGTTTATAGCTGTTTCTGTAAACTTTTCCCTGCCCCCCTTTTAGTTTACTCTGTAACCTTCAAGTTGGAGATAATTGGAGAATGCAAATCTGTTTCTGTGAAGTGAAATCTTTGGCTGTTTTCTTAAGGAAATGCAGATGAAGTTTATAAAGAGGACCTGTCTACTCTTATTCTTTTAAAAAAAGTTAAAATCATTTGCTCTGCAAGAGGCTTGGTTTTAGGACAACATTTCTGTGTTATCTTCAGAAAATGAAATTACTTTGGAACAGATTTTTCAAGTAAACTATTTGTATGCCCGTATCAATAACTTATGTGTCTTTACTTGTAGACTATAAACAGGCTTAGATTCTTCCTTAGGGTACTCTTAACCAGATCTTCTCATACCCTCTGAAAGAAAGACCTTGTCAGTCCTTCAGGGAATTACGCTGCTGGGGAGTCCTAAGGTTTTGTTTTGTTTTTCATTTAGTTTAAGGTTTTAATTGAAATTTAATATTTGATATTTATTAGATTAGTAATCAGACATATTTCTAATAGTGGGAAATAGAACTACTTGTCACACTGGATATTGGGATCCCATAAGTATTGAGATACGATATTTCATAGATTTTGTTTTTAGCTATCCACTCTTTTTTGCAGACGCACACAGCTTATTTTCCATCTGTAAAAGCTAAATTAAATATTGCTCTTTGCATAATGTTTTTACTCTCGTAGGGATCCTTTGTAATATATTTTGTATATTATTAGCTGATCTGAATCCAAGCAATGAGGATTTGGGGGAAACAGTAAATAGATATGTACTTTACAGAAAAAGACCAGCCCCTTGGCAGGTGAGCTTATTCCTAGAATAACTACAGACTGAATTTATAAACTTTTGCTTGACTTGATGACTGTTTTTGGCCTTGAATTGATTTCTTCTGGACTCTGTTCCTAGACTCAGCCTTGCTGTCTCTTTCTTTCCTATTCTGTTCTTAATTAAATTGCCTGTATGCCTTGTGTTGGCAAATAGCTACATGGTAAAAAGATAAAACAGAACTATTTTATTTTATTTTTGAAGAACAGCTTTAAATTTATGAAAGTTAAGAAAATAGTACAGTTTCTATATATCCCCACACAGTTTGTCCTATTTTTAATATCTTCGTATAGGACATTTGCTACAATTAATGAACCAATATTGATATATTTTTATTAATTTTAATAACTAAAGTTTACAGTTCGAGTTCCTTGGTTTTTTCCTAATACCCTTTTCCTGTTCCAGTATCCCATCCAAGATATGACACCAGGTTTGTTATGTCTCGGCCAAGCGCGGTGGCTCACGCCTATAATCCCAGCACTTTGGGAGGCCAAGGCGGGTGGATCACGAGGTCATGAGATCAAGACCATCCTGGTCAACAAGGTGAAACCCCGTCTCTAGTAAAAATACAAAAATTAGCTGGGCATGGCGGTGCATGCCTGTAGTCCCAGCTACTCGGGAGGCTGAGGCAGGAGAATTGCTTGAACCCAGGAGGCGGAGGTTGCGGTGAGCCAAGATCGTGCCATTGCACACCAGTCTGGGTAACAACAGCGAAACTCTGTCTCAAAAAAAAAAAAAAATGGTTATGTCTCCCTAAGGTGCCTTTTGGCTATGACAGTTTCTCAGACTTTCCTTGTTTTTATTTGGTTGGTTTTTTCTTCAGACAGAGTTTCGCTCTTGTTGCCCAGGCTGGGATGCAATGGCATGATCTCAACTCACTGCAATCTCTACCTTCTGGGTTCAATCAGTTCTCCTGCCTCACCTTCCCAAGTAGCTGGGATTACAGGCATGCACTACGATGTCCGGCTAATTTTGTATTTGTAATAGAGACAGGGTTTCTTCATGTTGGTCAGGCTGGTCTTGAACTCCGGACCTCAGGCGGTCTGCCCGCCTCAGCCTCCCAAAGTGCTGTGATTACAGGTGTGAGCTACTGCACCCATAGGACTTTCCTTGCTTTTGATGACCTTGACAGTTTGGGGAGTATTAGGCATATTGTAGGAAACCCCCCATTAGACTTCATCCGATGTTTTTCTCCTTATTCATTGGGGTTATAGCATCTGGGGAGGAATATCACAGAGGTAATTTTTTATCATTCTTTCAAGGATACATACTATCAACATGGTTTATCACTGTTGCTGTTGACCTTGGTCACCTGGCTGAGGGAGTGTCATCTCCACTCTTCTTCCGCTGCATGCTGTGGAAGGAATCCCCAGCTCATGCTTAAGGAGCAGGGAGTTAGACCCACATCCTTGAGGGCAGACTATCTATGTAAATTATTGGAAAATCTGCATGGGAATTCATCTCTTCTTTCCCATTTACTGATGTGTTCAGTAATTTATTTATGTCATTATAGCCATAAATGCCTACATTTACTTTATGTTTATAATTCAATACTAATTTTGTTGCTCAAATTGTTCAGTTTTGGACATTGGGAGCTCTTAGTTCTTGAACCCTTTTTACAAATCCCCATCATTATGGAGTGGATTTAATTTTTTTTAGCATCAAGTAGATTTTCTCTATTCATTGTCGCAGATACCTCTTGACATTTTTTTTGTGAAGGAGGCTAGAAACGTACCTCTTGTAGAATATGGTATTTTGTTTAATAATTATTGCTTTTGACCTCTAGGTGTCCTCATAACATAAGTGGGAAAACCTTCAAAAATTGTAGTACTAAAAACTATTTGTGCGGACTGTGTGGTTTTCATTTTGCCACAGAAATTGCTCCGAAATATCTGTCTTCCCTAGAAAATCCTGCTTTATTCAGGCCTTCTCCACACTAACTGTGCCTTCTCTACTGTATCCCTCTTTAGCCCAGACCAAAATTGTAACTTCTCCCTCTTAGGCTCCCTTTTGCAATGTATTGCTTGAGAAATCTCAACAGAAATGTCAGACTGTGAGCATGGATTACTTTTGCAGCTTGCCAACACTTCAATTTTAAGGACTCATTAGCAAGTGTGAAATAGGTGAATACCAGCACAGTCAATGGCTGGTAGGGGCTGGTGTATCGAATGATGCTCAGAAGTCAATCTGAAAAGGCCACAGGGAAGTCAAGTGACAGAACCCAGCAAAAATAGGCAAGGAAGAATTTATAGGAGAGTTCTCCAACAGACTAGAGGGAGGTGAAACAGTATACAATCATGCACCAAATAACACCATTTCAGTCAATGACTGACTGCATATACAACGTTGGTCCTATAGGTTCCAAAGCTGAAAAATGTCTGTTGCCTGATAACATTGTAGCCATCCTAAAGCAGTACAATGCATTACTCATGTGTTTGTGGTGATGCTGATGTAAAGAAATCTACACTGCCAATCGTATAAAAGTATAGCACATAGAATTAGGTGTAACACATAATACTAGGTAATAAGCGACTATGGGCCGGGTGTGGTGGCGTACACCTGTAATCCCAGGACTTTGGGAGGCTGAGGCAGGTGGATTATGGGGTTGAGAGATCGAGACCATTCTGGCCAACATGGTGAAACCCCGTCTCTACTAAAAATACAAAAATTTGCTGTTGCATGCCTGTAGTCCTGGCTACTCAGGAGGCTGAGGCAGGAGAATCACTTGAACTTGGGAGGCGGAGGTTGCAGTGAGCTGAGATCGCACCACTGAACTCCACTCCAGCCTGGCGACAAAGTAAGACTCCGTCTAAAAAAAAAAAAAATTAAAAAATAAATGACTATGTCATTTTAGAGTGCACTCCTATTTATTAAAACAAAATGTATTTTAAAACAGCCTTGGTCGAGTACTTCAGGAGGTATTCCAGAAGATGGCATTATTGTCATAGGAGATGACAACCCCAAGCATGTTATTGCCCTGAAGACCTTCCAGTGGGACAAGACATGGAGGTGGAAGACAGTGATCTTGATGATCCTGATCCTTTGTAGGCCTAGGCTAATGTGTGTGTTTGTGCCTTAGCTTTTACCAAACTATAGAAATGATCCCTGAAAGTATAGTCTTTGTGCCTTAGTTTTTAACAAAAAAGTTTAAAAAGTAAAAAAAAAAAGTTTCAATACAAAAAACCCTTATAGAATAAAGACATAAGAAAGAAAACATTCTTATACAGCTGTACAATATGTTTGTGTTTTAAGTGTTATTATGAGTCAAAAAGCTTTTTAAAAGTTAAAAAGGTTAAAAAGCTATATTAAGCTAAGGTTAATTTATATTGAAGAAAGAAAAAATTTTAGTACATTTAGTGTTGTCTAAGGGTACAGTGTTTATAAAGTGTACAGTAATGTCCTAGGGCTTCACATTCACTCATTACTTACCCACTGACTCACCCAGAGCAACTTCCAATCCTGCAAGCTCTGTTCATGGTAAGTGCCCTGTACGGTGTGTCATTTTTATCTCTTATATCATGTTTTCACTGTGCCTTTTCTGCAAATACTTAACCATTGTGTTACAACTGCCTATATTGAGTATTGAGTACAATAGCATGCTATCCAGGTTTGTAGACTAGGGGCAAGAGGCTATATATACATTTAGCCTATGTGAGTGGTAGGCTCTGCCTTCTGGATGTGTGAAAGTACATTCTGTGATGTACACACAACAATATCATGTCTTAGAATGCATCCATGTGGTTAAGTGATGAGTGACTGTATATGAATCAGAGGAGGTATTTTTTTGTTTGTTTGTTTTTGAGATGGAGTCTCACTCTGTCACCCAGGCTAGAGTGCAGTGGCATGATCTCGGCTCACTCCGCCTCCCAGGTTCAAGTGATTCTCCTGCCTCAGCCTCCCAAGTAGCTGGGATTACAGGTGCCTGCTGCCACGCCTGGCTAATTTTTTAATTTTTGCATTTTTGCTCTATGTGATGGAAGAGTTTTAGGCTGCTGTTTGTAGGTAGTTGCCTATAGAGTTGAAAGAGGTAGTGTTTTCTTCCTCATGTATGAAAAGCCAAATTGGATTATAGTCACTAAATTTTTACCTTTTTAGCATTTGCTTTTTGGTGTCCTGGAAAAACATATTGATATATTTTATATACAATCTTTTTTTTTTTTTTTTTTTTTTTTTTTTTTTTTTTTTGAGACGGAGTCTTGCTCTGTTGCCAGGTTGGAGTGCAGTAGCATGATCTTGGCTCACTGCAACCTCTGCCTCCCTGGTTTAAGCGATTCTCCTGCCTCAGCCTCCTGAGTGGCTGGGACTACAGGCATGCGCCACCACGCCCAGCTAATTTTTGTATTTTAGTACAGATGGGGTTTCACCATGTTGGCCAGGGTGGTCTCCATTTCTTGACCTCATGACCCGTCTGCCTTGACCTCCCAAAGTGCTGGGATTACAGGCATGAGCCACCATGCCTAGCCTTATGTAAAATCTTTTAATTTGTTGAGTGAGTATGGGGAATGCCTTTAACTTTTGCATCTAGTGAAGAGCTTTTAAAAATAGATTATAATTTCCCTGAAAATATGCTCCCCCCAAAAGCAAATTAGACACATTTATAAAATTACTCTTTCTGTATTATTAACACAGAAAGTTTTCTGAGCTTCCCATCTTTAACCAACAGCCTGTTATGTGTACAAATTAAGTAATATGTCAATACATATGACTGAAAATGAAAACAATTTGAACTTGTATGATAGGCAAAACCACACATATAATAGTCAGCTGGTTTCCATTAACCCTATGTGTGTTAGATGAAAGGCCCTTAGAGCATCTGTCTTAAAAGTAGGATATTTAGACTATTGATTCATTTTTAGAAATTGATAGTGATGCCTATTTAACTTTCATTTATTCCCAACTGTCTTGGAACATTTTTTTATGAATCCCTGGGAATTTACCACTTATTGAAAAATGCTGAATTAGATGATCTTGAGGTTCCACATAACATAATTTGCATAAATTGATACAGACGTGTGGTTCCATCTAGTTCACTTTTTCTAATATAGAGTGAGTCAGTGTTGTAGAAAAATTGCATTACTACTACTTGGTGACAGAGACAGCTCCCCAGGCATCCTGCTTTCCTTTTATTTTATTTTATTTTATTTATTTATTTTTTGAGACATAGTTTTTCTTTTCTCACCCGGGCTATGGTGCAATGGCACAACCTTGGCTCACTGTAACCTCTGCCTCCCAGGTTTAAGCCATTCTCCTATCTCAGCCTTCCAAGTAGCTGTGATTGTAGGTATGTGCCACCATGCCTGGCTAATTTTTGTATTTTTAGTAGAGACAGAGTTTTACCATGTTGGCCAGGCTGGTCTCTAACTCCTGACCTCAGGTGACCTTCCCTCCTGGGCCTCCCAAAGTGCTGAGATTACAGGCATGAGCCACCATTCCTGGCCTGCATCCTGCTTTCCTTTAATAGGACAACCATGAACTAGATTTATGTCTGTAAACCTGTGTTTACTGTCTATATGCAAATTAGTAACTCCTTTGATGAAAATAAATTAGTGTTTCTTTCAGTACTTTAATATGACTCCTAAATTTCGTATTTTAGAATTTGATGAAAAAGACTGTGTTCACCCCTCATAGTTTTAGCAATGTATTGTAATTGTTCTTAGCTTCTCTTTTGCCACGTTCAATAGTATGCTTTTTGTTTGTTTTCACTGTGGCAGACTTCCTCTGTCTTACATCACGGAGCATTACTGAACTCATTATGTAACCTTGGACAAGTTTCCTAACCTTTATGAACCTCAGTTTCTCCATCTATGAAAAGGAGATAGTACCTGTCTTGAGTATTGAGAGGATTAAATAAGATAATCTATATAGTAGCACTGTGCTTGGCTATGGCAAGTGCTCCGTAAGTTTTAGCTGCCATCACCATCATCATCATCATCATCATCATCATCATCATCAATTCCCAGCTTCCAAACCTGTGAGTCCTGGTCCTTAACAGGGTTAGGCACAGCAGATTTTTTTTTTCTTTTTTCCAAAGGATTCCAGGTACCTATAGGCTCCAAAAAATGTTTGTAAACTAAGTAATATGACCCACATGTCTAATGACTATTTTCTAAATAAATGTAGATGATATCTTGACCATAAATGCAGATTCATTTAAAATTGCTAAAGAATTAATGTGTTTATATTTTTTCTTAATTCAAGAACTTTTAGAGTTAAATTGACTTTTAGAGTTTAAATTGACTTTTGTTAATGTTAAAGAGGGATCTATAAGCTTGAAATGATTGACCCTGTATTCTTTATCATTTTATTCTTTCTCCTGTTGACTTATCCGAGTTCTATTAGGCTTGCTTTTGAGGTTTAACGACCAAAATGATATGGTAAATTTAATATGCCCCACAGCTTCATCCATTTTTTAAAATTCGAATTGTAATTTTTTTTTTCTTTAAGAAAAATTTATACAGGGTCTTGCTCTGTCACCCAGGCTGGATTGCAGTGGCATAATCTTGGCTCACTGCAACCTCTGCCTCCCTGGCTTAAGGGATCCTCCCATCTCAACCTCCCCGATAGCTGGGACTACAAGCACTCACCACCAGGCCTGACTAATTTTTTTGTAGAGATGGGGTTTCGCCATGTTGCCCAAACTGGTCTTGAACTGCTGGACTCAAGCAATCTGCCCTCCTTGGCCTCCCAAGGTGTTGGGATTACAGGCATGAGCCACTGCATCTGGCCTCATCCGATGTTTTGATGTTTTTTTTCTTTTTCTTTTTTTTTTTTTTTATTCCCATGCCAGTAACTGATGGCATTCAATTATCTGTTGACACTTGGTTAAAATCATAATGTGAATTGATGCTAGGAGAATCTAGCATGGTTTTTCTCTACTTTTTTATTGAGCAGTGATAATGGTGCTCTCCTCAGGTTTGTGTATGGAGAGATAGGTGTCTTCCTTGCTTCCAAAATTTTCTGAAATAGCATTTTTTCTTTTCCGTTTCTGAGAGCAAGTTTCATGCTGTTGCCTAGGATGGAGTGCAGTGGCATGATCTTGGCTCACTGCAACCTCCGCCTCCCAGGTTCAAGCGATTTTCCTGCCTCAGCCTCCCAGGGCACTGGGATTACAGGCATGTGCCACCGTGCCTTTTTTTTTTTTTTTTTAATTTCAGCAATGCTTTATAGTTTTCAGTGTACAAATCTTTTACCTCTCTGATTACATGTATCCCAAAATATTTATTCTTTTTGATGCTATTTTAATCGGACTTTTTTTTAATTTTTTTATATGTAATAGAGACGTGGTATCACCATGTTGGCCAGGCTGGTCTCAAAACTCCTGACTTCGGGTGATCCATCCACCTCAGCCTCCCAAAGTGCTGGGATTCCAGGTATGAGCCACTGTGCCTGGCCTGAAATAGCATTTGTCATACTTTTATTCAGCCTCTCTTGGTTTTAAATGACAGAAACCTAAGTGGCTTAGGAAAATGAAGAAATTATTGAAAGAATTCCAAAGCAGAACGTTTCATGGCCAAATCATGGGAAGGGCAGATACAGCAGACCCAGGGATTCAAATATTGCCAGAACAATCTTTCAGCCTCCTCCCTGTGCTGATGGAGTTCCCTCCCAGGTCAAGGAAGAGGGCTGCCACAAAGCAGACTGAGCCATGCTCTACCTGCCTCCATGTTCAGATTTCCTAGGGTCTCAACCAGATGGACCTAATATTGGGTGTCCACCGTTGGACCAATCAGCTATGGCCAGAACATTGGGCTATCAAAGTGGCCCAGCTGGATCAGGTGCCAGCTCCACATCAGTTTGGAGTGTCACAACTCCCTAGGGGAGTCATATGATTAGAGTACAGACAGAATCATTCCCCAGAAGATTTGCAGCAGAACTGCAGCCATCCCCTTTAACACTATCTTTGTGATTCTTGGTTCCTTATACATTCTTCCAATTGACTACAATGTGACTTCTTGGAAGAAGATATATTTTGTTCAATTGTATATCTCCTGGTCTAGGACAGCATCTGTTGTAAATGTTTGTTTAATAAATCATGAACTGATGAATTCATATAATACATTGTGATATACAAAGTGGTTATTTAAGATTTTATTGCATCTTGTCCTGTCATGTCAAGTCATGGTAAAAAGTGAAATGCTCTAACAGTTCTGGCCTATTCATCTAGGAGTCACCCAAATTCTGAGCTTCAGTCTCTTCCTCTATGAAAAAAAGAGTATCTCTATTCTGACATTGTCCCCATTTAGAGAAGTGAATTTGCATTGGAAGTAAAATCATTGTATTATATGTATATAAAAATTACATGGGTTTCAGAGTTTGTTGTGTATTCATCATTGCCTCACTTGTGAACCAGAAAATATAAAGTTTTTGACTGAAGCAGATGGAAATATTTCCTTTCAGTGTCTTTTCAGCTTGTTCAGAGGGCCACACTTGATAGATTTTTCTTCTGGTTGGAGTATATGGGCTTTAATTTAGTCCTTAATAGTGATTCCCACAAATAAATCTACTCTACAAATGAGTGATAAGGAGATACAATCTCACTAAACATTTCACTGTGTCCTTTTTTTTAAAACTGGTTTTTAGGTTTTTGTCAAGCAGGAAAGGATTTGCGTTTGGTATCACTGTGTATGGAACAAATTGACATTCCAGCAGGATTCCTCCTGGTGGGGGCCAAGTCTCCCAATCTGCCTGAACACATCCTAGTTTGTGCTGTTGACAAGCGATTCCTACCAGATGATAATGGGAAAAATGCACTTTTAGGTGAGTATTTCATGCCTGTAAAATTCCTTCCAAGATGAGGGATTTAATTTTAAAAAATATACCAAATGATCATTTGGGGATTATATAGTGGAATTTTAGTGAAACTGAGCAGATGGTTTAGTTCAATTATGAGACTTTTTTCTTTTAGTAATTTCTTAAAATTTTTTTTTTCTTTTTTGAGATGGAGTTTTGCCCTTGTCACCCAGGCTAGAGTGCAGTGGCACAATCTTGGCTTGCTGCAACTTCTGCCTCCTGGGTTCAAGTGATATTCCTGCCTCAGCCTCCTGAGTAGCTGGAATTATAGGCGCCCACCACCACGCCCTGCTAAGTTTTATATTTTTAGGAGAGACAGGGTTTCACCATGTTGGCCAGGCTGGTCTCAAACTTCTGACCTCAGGTGATCTGCCTGCATTGGGCTCCCAAAGTGCTGGGATTACAGGCATGAGCCACCACTCTGGCCTTTTCATTTTTATTCATTCTGAAAACACTTACCTTAAATAAATGACTTTTTTGACCTGGCATTTTTAAAAAGCATGCAATTTATCAAAAATTAATATTTTACAAAGGAAAGAGAATTTACTCTCTCTAGTCATTGATTTGGACCTGATATCAAGTCAACTCTTAATTGTGCATCTGTGGATTATTCCCTTTGTAGATTATTTGTTGTTTTTCCATACCACCCATTATTTCTAGCTATACTTACGTGATGTGATTCTCACTTTATATTTAACATTAGTTCAACCAAAATTACTAGGACCATATATCTTTATATCTCTATATGATATAAAATGTAAATGACTTTATCTCAGAATTATTTTACTTTCTGTTGTTAGAGTCTGGGCTTTTTCACAACATAGCTTCCCTATATCATAGGAAATAACAGACTTGATTTATTTTATTTTAAATGATTAAAAAGATAAGAAAACACATGAGATTTGTTGCTTTTTTACTGCTGCATTTCTCTACTGTTGTTTTTGTTTCTAAGAATTTTTCTTACTATAGATGAAATCATGTTTTAGGCACAAATATCAGTAAAAAGGAAAAAAATAGGTCAGTGAATTCAAATATTGCATTTATCATGATGTGTATTTGTTTTTGTAGTCTGATACATTCTTCCTAGTTATATAGTATCATCAGAAAGTCTAGCAATACATTGATCAATATCTTGAGCCAGAAAGTAACCCTGCACATGCCTCATAGAAGTTCCTTAAATTATAGTTTAAAGGCTTCTCATGGTTCATAGGAAAAGAAATGGTAATTTTCATTTTTCATGAGGCTCTCATTAAAAAAAAAATTTCACTTTGTTTTAGTGAAATTGAGCAGATGGTTTAATATAGAAGTCTAATGATAAATCTAATATGCTGGACTAAAATAGCAAAGAAGATCCAATTATTCATTTTTTCATTCAGCAGTATTTATTCAAAATGACGGAAATCAGACTAGGCTCTGATGTAGGAACACAGCAATTATAAGACACAGTCCTATTTCTCACAGAGCTTACTGCATAGTAGGCTATAGTAGAACAACTTCAGAAAACTTTTTAGCATTTGAAAAGCATTATAGTCTCATCTAATGAAACAGTTCAGGTGTGGCTCTGACTGTAGACAATGAAAATCTCTCATAATGCATTTTTTGTTTAATGATTTTTTGTAACTAGAGAATCCTCTTAGAATATGTCATGGAAAAGACACAGAAAACACCATCAGAGTAATAGACTTCATAATCCTTAGAAATCAGAAGACCATGGGTTTTGGAATCAGAACTGTGTTCGAATCCCAGATTTGCCACTTAGCACTTTAAGAACTTCAGCACTTTAAGTTCAGTATTTTAAGAACTTAAAGTCTTAGATTGTCCATGCATATAATAGGGCCATTAACACCTACCTTGTGGAGTCATAAAGATCAAATGAGATGATGTCTTTAAAGTACCCACCCAGCACGGTGCTTGGGACATAGTATTTGCTCTTCAAATGGTAGTTATTTTACTATTGTACTTATTAAGTACCCTTACAGACTTGGAACCTTGCTAACTTTCTCCAGCCTTGTAAGTGGACATAATTTTTCACTAACCACTTCTCCATGTAAAAGTGCAGTGTAGCAACAAAATGTCAGGTTTTTCTTAAATTAGCACATTGTTGAGATTTTTACATGTTTAGTACTCTATTGTCCAAAAACTAATACACATCCAATATTTCTTAAAGTGGATGATTTTCATATGCAGTAAAATATAGTGGGAAAAAATGTTTAAGCTTCCACTGTTCTAGAACACCTATGGATTCCAATATCAATTTGTCTAAATTTTAATATAAATTACGCAGATTCCAAAGACTGTGGGGGAATTGATTTAAACATATATTGATCCAGTTGGTAGTGCCTGTGACCCAAATCTACCGTGCAATTGGAAGACTTGATTGCTAGAAAAACTAGAAGGTAATTTGGCTGTGAGTGGTATTATTTTTTGTTTTCAATGACAACAAGAATGTTAAGCAGATAAAATATCCCTTGAAGGAAGGCTAATGCTGAAATCATACAGAGTTTTTTAAATGGACTGTAGGATTCTAACTCTTTTATATTGTTAACTTATTATTAATGTGAAGATCCTCTCCTTTGCAGATTATTCAGACCCATGGCTTTTCTTCCTCTTCACACTCTTGCTTTTCACCTCAAAATAGACAGAGGAAAAGATAAACAATCACACTCAACATCAGTACTTTGTTAATTCTAATTCTCACACTAATCTTTTCTAAACCACTTGGACCTATCAGTTAAAAGCTTCATGTTTTGGCACTGTTCTTGATTATTTTGACTGAAAGGTTCTTGTAGCTTTTTTCTGTGTCTTGGGTATGGCATATCTACTTCACAGGTCAGGCAGTTTTCCATGAAGGTACAATGATCAGACCTGAATGTAATTTCCACAAAGTCAGGGGCTTTGTTTGCTTTGTTCAGTGCTAAAAAACCTGGTACCTACAACAGTCTCTAGCACATAATAGAGTACAGTATTTGTTGGATGCATGGATGGACGGATGGATGGGTGGGTGGATGGATGGATGGATGGATGGATGGATGGATGACTTTGGTGACCTAAGCAGCCATTGGCAACCTTTTTTTGGCGGGGAGGTACTACTACTTTAAGATATTAGCCAAATAGTCAAATGCTCTCAAATATAATCCATCTCTGAATATATTTTAAGTCATTTATGCAATTGTTTACATGTCTATAGAGTGGCAGTAATAAATTATTAATTCTATGTAATCGTCCAGAGGTTATGAATATGTTTTTCACCACTGTTTCCTCAGTGTTTAGGAAACTGCCTAGCATATAGGTAGATGCTCAATAAATAGTTGTGTATTGAATAATAATAAACTGGACTTCCTGTATATAAATGCTTTGAATTGATGGTTAGCATTCTGAGATTAGGATATTGTGAGATAGGCTATCTTTAATCCTTTTGGCTTTTCTCTTCTCTATTTATATATCTTTATTTATTTATTTTTAAAATTTTTTTGAGTTGGACTCTTGCTCTATCGCCCAGGCCAGTGTGCAGTGGCACAATCTTGGCTCACTGTAACCTCCGCCTCCTGGGTTCAAGTGATTCTCCTGCCTCAGTCTCCCACTTAGCTTTGACTACAGGCGCATGCCACCATGTCCAGCTAATTTTTTGTGTATATTTTTTTTTAGTAGAGATGGGGTTTTACCATGTTAGCCAGGATGGTCTTGATCTCCTGACCTTGTGATCTGCCCGCCTCAGCTTCCCAAAGTGCTGGAATTAAAAGCATGAGCCACCGCACCCAGCCTTTTATATGTCTTTGTTAATTATAAATATATATCAGATTGAGGCCGGGCGCGGTGGCTCACGCTTGTAATCCCAGCATTTTGAGAGGCCGAGGCAAGTGGATCACAAGGTCAGAAGTTCGAGACCAGCCTGGCCAAAATGGTGAAACCCCATCTCTACCAAAAATACAAAAAAAAAATTAGCCGGGTGTGGTGGTGCCTGCCTGTAATCCCAGCTACTCAGGAGGCTGAGGTAGGAGAATTGCTTGAACCCGGAAAGGGGAGGTTGCAGTGAGCCAAGATCGTGCCATTAAACTCCAGCCTGGGCAATAGAGCAAGACTTCGTCTCAAAACAAAACAAAACAATACACACATACACACACACACACATACACACGTTGGTTTAGGGGTCTAAAAAAAGTATATCACTTCATCAGTGAATTTGTTTTCAGTTATTTACATATAGAGATATTGCCTTTATACAATATGGAATGCCCTTTCTTATTACAACTTTTTTGTCCTGTTAATCTATATAATAGTAAATACATTGTGTCCTCATCAGACACAACTAGAAGAACTCACTCTCTTACTGTCTGCTTTTACTCTGTGTATTAAGGGGGACTGAAAGCTGATTTTTATTTTTCCTGAGATGGAGTTTCACTCTTGTTGCCCAGGCTGGAGTACAGTGGCACCATCTCAGCTCACTGCAACCTCCACATCTTGTGTTCAAGTGATTCTCCTGCTTCAGCCTCCTGAGTAGGTGGGATGACAGGCACGTGCCTCCATGCGCAGCTAATTTTTGTATTTTTAGTAGAGATGGGGTTTCACCATGTTGGCCAGGCTGGTCTCAAGCTCCTGACCTCATGATCTGCCCACTTCAGCCTCCCAAAGTGCTGGGGTTACAGGCATGAGCCACTGTGCCCGGCCAAAAAAGTTGATTTTCAGTAAAGCAAGATGCAGCTTTTCATCCTACCAGTTTTCTCTGTTTCTTCTTTTTTGCATGTCGCCTGCTCCCACCAGGTCACCAAAGTTTTTATTCCATTTGATTTGTCTGAGTGAGGAATTATTCAGATATTAGATCTAAAGGAATAATAAGCTAGTATAAATAAAGAAGTGTTAGAAAAGGGGAAATGGGAATCTCAAGGAACTCCTGTCGGAAAGTATAGCTAAATCTCACAGAAACTTGAAACTGACAAAGCCCTGAATTTGCACATCTAGCCCGTGCTCTGCTGTCCTCTTCACAGATCAGCTTTCTCTTCATGGTCCTTGGTTCCCATACCTTAGCTTACATGTGGCTGACATAGCCCTAATTTGGATTCCAATTTTATAAACCCTTACAAATTCAGCCTCCAGTACACTGCCTGACTTTTTGTATTTATTTCAAAATTCCAAGACAAAGAGTCTGACTGTCCCAGACTGAGTCAGACGATGAGGCACAGGCTCACCAGCTGTGGCCATGGAGGTAAGTTCAAGTGGTAGAGAGGGCAGAGAACCAGGGTGAAGACGCAGGTTCTCTTAGAAGGAGTATGTGGGGAAGAAATAATAGACATTCTAGAGCCAAGCTTTTTATTATATTATGTGCTCCATTTCCTTAACCATTACTATATTTATCTACTCTATTTCCTTATCCATTATTTTTTAGAGCAGCATTTAAATTATTTCCAGTCTTTCACTGTTGTAAAATAACTGCTAAAAAAGATGTGTACCTCGTTTTTTTCCCTCTGAATTATTTCCTTGAAATTGAGACGTTTTCGGGGCAAAGAATGCGAATGTTTCTATGCTTTTTAATACGTGAAAGTATTGTATCAACTTACAAGGCCATTAGTAACATTGGTTTTCCTCACTTCAGGGTTTTCTGGAAATTGTATTGGTTGCGGAGAAAGAGGATTTCGATATTTCACGGAATTTTCAAACCACATTAACTTGAAGCTCACCACTCAGCCAAAGAAGCAGAAGCACTTAAAGTACTACCTAGTCAGAAGCTCCCAGGGTGTGCTTTCTAAGGGACCTCTTATCTGCTGGAAAGGTAGTCAATTTCCAGGAAGAAAAGGGGAGGGAATGGAGATTTTACAATGGTGACAAGTGAACCGTACAAGGTTCAGGGTTCAGGTGCGATACTGATAAATATCTCAAGTTCAGAAGGATATCCAAAAATGTAAAGCCTTCTGGTAGGTTATTTGGCTTGCCCCTTACTATTTTTAACAGAGACAATTCAAGTTTAGGAAAGTGCATGTTGGCCGGGCACAGTGGCTCATGCCTGTAATCCCAGCACTTTGGAAGGCCAAGGCGGGCAGATCATGAGGTCAAGAGATCAAGACCATCCTGGCCAACATGGTGAAACCCTGTCTCTACTAAAAATACAAAAATTAGCCAGGCGTGGTGGTGGGCACCTGTAATCCCAGCTACTTGGGAGGCTGAGGCAGGAGAATTGCTTGAACTTGGGGAGATAGAGGTTGCAGTGAGCAGAGATCGCACCACTGCACTCCAGCCTGGTGACAGAGCGAGACTTCATCTCTAAATAAATAAAGGAAAGTGCATGTTTCTGTATTTGTCTCTTGGGAAAGGAGTACAGCTTTCAGGGGCAAAAATGGACTCTTTCTAGCTCTTCCATCGTTTAGAGAGGACCTCAGGGTGATAGCTCCCTTTTTCTCTGTTTAATTTCTTTGGAGGTTCTCCAGCATTTTTTCTATTTTAACTAGACCTAAACATACTTAGAATAAACATTAATGTTCTTTTCATAATAACCTGGGAAAATACACTATTAAGTTGGCAAAGTGTTATTTCTTATACATTAGAAAGAACTTATTTATAAAAATGAATCCAGTTGAAAATTCACATCTTCATGTGCTTGATAGGAATTGACAGAAGTTCTCTTCACTGTGCTACAGAAAAAAAAAGTATTTAATTATTATCCTATTGATCAGTTTCTTGGATGCTAAGATTTTTTTTCTCCATTTGATATTTATCTTTAATGTTTCTATTTGATGTCTACACAAGATTTTTGCCTGACTATGAAAAACAGCATCATATTCCAAATTACAACTGCAGATTTGTTTCTGAGCCCTTCACCTTAATTTCTCTTGGTTACCTTTGAAGTAGCATTATATGGTTCTTTAGGAAATGGGTACATATTCCAAGACAGGTATTATCAGAACTTAAAGCTTGTGACCACTAAATCATAAGCTGGATAATTATAGATAAGTCTTTATCCCATACTTACCTGGCAGGGGAGATACCATGATCACGAAGGTGGTTTTCCCATGGCAAGCTTATCCATTGCACTCAGTATGTGCTGACCCCTGTGATTTCCCCAAATGTGGGCAACTCGACTGCATAATTTGTGGTAGTAGGGGACTGTGTTTGCACTTTCCCCTGGTTTTTCGTAAAAAAAAAAGAAAAAAAAAGGAAAAAGAAAGTCTTTATCCTATTTAAGGATTTTTCTCATAAAAATCAATTGAATATCATAAATCCTAAGAAAAGGATAAAAATAGGATAGATATTACCTCCCTCCCTTTTAATTTCCTTCTTTAGCCTTGTTTTGGTTGTATAAAATACTTTTAACTTCTTAGTACTCAATGGCAATTCTTCTTTCTTTTTTTTTTTTTCTTTTTGAGACAGGAGCTTACTCTGTTGCCCAGGCTAGAGTATAGTGGCTCACTACAACCTCCCCCACCCTGGGCTCAAGTGATTGTCCCACCTCAGTCTCCCAAGTAGCTGGGACTACAGATGAACACCACGTGCCTGGCTAAATTTTGTATTTTTTGTAGGGATAGGATTTTGCCATGTTGCCTGGGCTGATCTCAAGCTGAAGTGATCCACCCACTTCGGCCTCTCAAAATTGTAGCATTACAGGGATGAGCCAGCATGCCTGGCCTCTTCTTCCTAATAAAGAATAACATTTGTGAAAGAAACCTCACGTTTATAATAGTTGCTATTTTGGAACTGAAATTATATCTATATAATTTATATATGTACACATAATAGCAATATACATGTATGTATATATTACATATTGGAGATACGCTCTTAGGCTAGAATACAATAGCTCTTCATAGAAAGCCATAGCATAGAAAGTTACAGAAAACTGCTTCCAGTCCTTGTATGTGTCGGATAAACTTGGAGATATTCTAAAAAACCGTCTATAATTAACTTTGTCATATATAATCATTTATATTCCTTTTTCACATGCTACTTTTTGAGACTAATAGGGTAAAATTTTGTTGGAAGTTAACAGTCCCACAGGCTGTCCTAGTATTTACTTTCTACCTGAATCAGTACAAAGCACTATTAAAATATGCCAGAGGCCCATTAATACTGATTTGCTTAAAATGAAGCTTGGTATAGCATGATCAGTACCACTTTGAATATAGTCTCCTTTAATAAGAACTGGGAATAATATTAATTTGAGCATAAATTTTTCTCTACTGCCTACACATTTTTTTTGCTTCTGTTTTTGAACCTAAATTAAGGTTATGAAGAGAAGGTTGTAGGCAGCCTAGACAGACCCTTGGTTACTTTTTATACATAAACCAATCCCAGGTAGGATGTTAACTGGTATTGAAAGACTTACTAGGTTTTCATAAATTACTAATGTTTTAGCCTCTGACTTACCCATTAAACTACCATGACTATATTGGTTATGAGTATTTTTCCTCTGGGAACTAGTATATAGGGAACAAAAATCCAATTTTTTTTGAAACTATTTATTTGCCTTCCAAACAAAAGCACTGTGTTCACTAGTTTAAATATTCTGTTGGAGTCAGGATTGGGGAAGGGAATCTCTAGAGAGGTGGCTGCCGCTTAAGGAGCAGCAATTTAATTTAGAGATTTTATAGATTGTGTCCCCATCACCTGTTTTAACAAAACACTGATTATTTCATACAATGTGATTTTTACTCTTTTCCAGAATGTAGAAGCCGACAATCCTCTGCTTCTTGCCAAACTATTAAACCAAGCTCTTCAGTGTCCTCAACTGTGACCCCAGAAAATGGGACAACTAATGGATACAAAGCAGGATTCACTCAGACAGGTATGGGGTATTTTCTTTTGGCATTTCAAGCATCACATGTATATTTAATGAGGCTTTTTTTTTTTTAAATACTTCCTGCTGGCTGGTTTGAATAGAGAGATTTCAAAATAAAGGTATTACTTGAGTTACTATTAGAATTAGAACTCAGCCTTGAGATGGATTCATCTTTGGATGACCAGGACCGAAGTCCTTATAGTCCTGACAGTTGTCAGGAAATTTAGCTGAAGCCTAGGACCTCATTCTAGGGGAGACTGACAGTGGGCAGTAAGTAGAAATGCAGACATGAGGGAAGTCTGCATCATAGCCATTCATTGGCAAGTACTGGGGACACAGTCATGAAGACTGGAGTTCCAGGGTAGTGGGCAGGGCTCTAACTAACTGGACTACAAAGCAAGGTCCTAGGCTACGATTATGGATGACAATGGATGAATCTAGGATCTACTTTCTAGTGGTACAAGAGAGGGACTTAGTTATGAGTAACTAGATAAAATCTTAGTGCCTGAAACTAGGTCACAACATCAGGGCAGGATCAGCAGAATGACTGATCTACTACTGAGCAGATAAGCTACTCATCTGAGGCTTCTAAAAATTCCTCCAGTATAGAGCACCGGCCCAGGCCCTGAAGCCAAGATAAGATTCCAAGTGGGGCCAGGCACGTGGCTCATGCCTGTAATCCCAGCACTTTGGGAGGGTGAGGCAGGCAGATTGCCTGAGGTCGGGAGTTCAAGACCAGCCTGGTCAGCATGGAGAAACCCCGTCTCTACTAAAAATACAAAATTAGCTGGGTGTGGTGGTGTGTGCCTGTAATCCCAGCTATTTGGGAGGCTGAGGCAGGAGAATTGCTTGAACCCGGGAGGCGGAGGTTGCAGTGAGCCGAGATCACATCATTGCACCCCAGCCTGGACAACAAGAGTGAA
>NW_016107327.1:10473540-10485256 GCF_001604975.1 Cebus imitator | reverse complement strand
AAAAAAAAAAAAAAAAAAAAAAGATTACCGGTAGAACTTCATGGCTCCAGGGAACCAAAGGGCTGGAGGGCTTTGCCTGAAAAGATCACTGCAGATAGTATTTGAGAAAACTACTCAAAACCAGCCTTGGTTATATCTCAGACAAGAAGGAAAGTATTTTAAAAGACTTTGTGAATTTTTTTCATGTCACTTGTTTTTTATAAGAGTACATTTTACTTGTCTGATATGCAAACTTCATAGCCTATCTACTTTGCCAGTGTTTACTCAACCACAAATTGATAATTAAGTGGTCTTCATTTGCTACATAACTTACCTCTTTCAAATTAGTGTGAAATTCTGATGAGCTGGTCAATTGTTTCTACTCAAGGTATAAGTGATTATTAGAATATGTTAGCAATAGCAGCAATGATAATAAGGCTAACTTTCTTTGGGGCATTTCTTGCTATGTGCCTGTACTCAGCTAAGTCCACCTCTTCCTGGATTGTAAAAAGTTTGGCTTTTAAATTGCCCGGGAGATTTAGATAGAGGCTCTGATTTAAGAGAATAAGCCACTTCTCTTTAGAATAAGTGAAAGAACATGGTGTCACTAGGTATTCTGGAAAGAAACAAGATAGCATTTGGATCTGGGCATTGAAAAATGAGCCATCATTATATTAATGACACACCTACATGTCTCTCTTAGAATATCATTTTAGTAATTTGATTGATCCCATGGTATATGTTATTAAGCCCACAGTGTTAAAAGCTAAGATTTACTTTATTACAAAAAAAATGTATCAAGTGTTTATTTTGTTTTAAGAACCTTATCAAATGCTATAAGGCAGGGTTCCAGTACTCAACTGATGTCTGCAATGATTTAAAAACCATTCATGGCTGGGTATGGTAGCTCACGCCTGTAATCCCAGCACTTTGGGAGGCCGAGGTGGGCGGATCACTTGAGGTCAGGAGTTAGAGACCATCCTGGCTAACATGGCAAAACCCTGTGTCTATCAAATACACAAAAATTAGCTGGAAGTGGTGGTATGTGCCTGTAATCCCAGCTACTTTGGAGGCTGAGGCACGAGAATCAGTTGCATCTATGAGGTGGAAGTTGCAGTGAGCCAAGATCGTGCCACTGTACTCCAGCCTGGGTGACAGAGTGAGACTCCATCTCAAAAGAAAAAAAAAATTAATATAAGGGATTAAAGAACAATAAAACAGGGCCAGGCTTGGTGGTTTATGCCCATAATCCCAGCACTTTGGTAGGTAGGCCTAGACGTGTGGATCCTTTGAGCTCAGGAGTTTGAGATCAGCTTGGGCAACATAGCGAAACTCCATCTCTACTAAAAATACAAAAATTAGCCGGGTGCTCTTGCAGTGAGCCTAGATACCGCCACAGCACTCTGGCCTGGCAACAGAGCCAGACCCTGTCTTAAAAAATTAAAAAATGGCCGAGTAATGGCTCGTGCCTGTAATCCCAGCACTTTGGGAAGCTGAGGCAGGCAGATCACAAGGTCAGGAGATCGAGACCATCCTGACCACATAGTGAAAACTGGTCTCTACTAGAATACAAAAAATTAGCCTGGCATGGTGGTGCATGCCTGTAGTCTCAGCTACTCAGGAGGCTGAGGGAGGGGAATCACTTGAACCCAGGAGGCAGGGGTTGCAGTGAGCCAAGATCACACCGCTGTACTCCAGCCTGGGCAACAGAGCAAGACTCCATCTCAAAAAAGAAAAAGAACAATAAAACATGTAACCTTTCCTAAGAGGGAGAGGTAGGTATGTAAATAACCAGTGGTACCTGAAAATAATGACAAGATATTAAAATGTTAATAAGAAGTAATACAATTTTAATTCTACCAGGAAATATACTTTGTAAACAAATTTTGCTTTGAAAGAGGAAATCAAGATTCAGGCTTTAGCAAAGTCTCCTGCAGTTGCCATGATGAGACACAGACCAGGAACAAGGGGAAGGCACTGACTGACTCACTGTGAACACAGTGGCCAAGTTTTATGCTCACATTCTTTTGTGTCCCTGGTGAGGATGTAAGTGGTAATCTGACTATGAAAATTAGTTGTTAACAGTTTCAGATACAACCCAGAAAATTTAATAAAATAAAGTGCCTTTACAAGTGATACTTTGTATCTAAAATTTTCATGTAAATGAATTGTGTTTATAGATTCTTCAGTAATTTCTTTCTTCTGACACTTGAATATAATGGGCTGTAGAAATTTCATGTTGGCATTATGATACCATTGCAAATATTAGCATATACAGCACATCCTTAACTTTAGATCGATTGAGATTCACCTTTCTGTAGGAGATTGCCTTCTTCCTAATCTTAATCTACAGTCAGTGACTGCCTGTAATCCACAATTTTTAACCTCAAGTATGGGTATATGCATTGCATAGTATTTGAAGCAGAGTTTAATGCATTATTTGCATGCCTTTGTCTTGAGTTCTACCTGCTAAGTTCTGTATGTTCTCTTCTGGCTGGGTTACCACTTACTGTTTGCCTATTTTCTCTTAATCTTTTATTTTCTTTTTTTTTTGAGACGGAGTCTCACTATGAACCCCAGGCTGGAGCGCAATGGCATGATCTCGGCTCACTGCAACCTCCACCTCCTGGGTTCAAGCAGTTCTCCTGTCCCAGCCTCCCGAATAGCTGGGACTACAGGTACACCCCACCACACCTGGCTAATTTTTGTATTTTTAGTATAGATGGGGTTTCACCATATTGGCCAGGCCGATCTTGAACTCCTGACCTCAAGTGATCTGCCTGCTTTGGCTTCCCAAGGTGCTGGGATTACATGGTGAGCCACCGTGCCTGTTCTTCTCTTAACATTTTCGTGTAATTGCTAATTCAAATTTTGGTCTCCAATCTCAGTGAAATATTTTATTATTTTTACTGAAGGGGGCTATATTTTTATCTACCTGCATTATAAACTTAACACACATACATATGATGTTTAATTAGGATAAGAATTCAAGAATAGATGAAAGATTTATTTGTCTAACTCAGGATTTTGAAAATTTCCAAGTTTTTTACTAAAGGATTTATTGTTTTAATTCTTGTAATTAAGTCGATGAGCCATTTTGAGTTATTTTTTGTATAGTATGAAATGAGAGTTTAAATTCATCCTTTCACCTATGGATGTCCAATTTCAGACCATCTTCTCATTAGTGAATTGCATTTGTCAAAATCAGCTGACTCTAAATATAAGGATTTGTTTCTGGAAAAATTGCTAAAATGGACCTCTTCAAAATTCAAAACTTTTGCACTTCAAAAGTCAATTGACTCTAAATATAAGGATTTGTTTTTGGAAAAATTGATAAAATGGACCTCATCAAAATTCAAAACTTTTACACTTCAAAATTTTAAGGATGAAGAAAATGTGGTTTATATACACAATGGAATTCTATTTAGTCATAAAGAAAAGAATTAAATCCTGTTATTTGCAGGAACATGGATGGAACCGAAGGTCATTATGATAAATGAAATAAGTCAGGCACAGAATGACAAATATCACATGTTCTCACTTACTTGTGGGAGCTAAAAACAGTTGATCTCATAGAGAAAGAGAGTAGAATAATGGTTACCAGAGGCTGCAAAGGATGAGGAGGTGGGAGTGAAGAGAGGTTGGCTAGTATGTATAAAGTTAGCTAGAAAGAATAAGTTCTAGTGTTTGACAGCAGAGTAGCATAACTATCATTATCAATAATATACATTTTTAAATTGCTAGAAGATTTGAATGTTTCCAACATATACACAAAAATGATAAATATTTGAGGTGATATCCTGCATATCCTGATTTGATCATTACATATTGTATGCATGTATCAAAACATTATGTGTACCCCGTAAATATGCACAGTTATGTATCAATAAAAAGACACCATTAAGAAATGAAAAGACAAAAAACAGAGTGGTAAAAATATTGGCAAAACACAAATCTAATAAAGTATTAACATCCAGAATTTACAAAAGCGTAATAATAAGATGACAAACAAACCGACTGAAATGTGGGCAAAGGATTTGGAATAGACATTTTTTCAAAATATATATACAAATGGCTAACAAGCACATGAAAATATGCTCAATATCACTAGGGAAATGCAAGTCAAAACCATAATGAGGGGTGGGTGCAGTGGCTCACGCCTATAATCCCAACACTTTGGGAGGCCAAGGCGGGTGGATCACCTGAGGTCAGGAGTTCAAGACCAGCCTGGCCAACACGGTGAAATCCTGTTTCTACTAAAAATACAAAATTAGGCTTTGTGACACGCACCTGTAATTCCAGCTACTTGGGAGGCTGAGGCAGGAGAATCGCTTGAACCCGAGAGGTGGAGGTTGCAGTGAGCCAAGATTGCGCCATTGCACTCCAGCCTGGGCAAAAGATCAAAACTACGTCTCAAAAAAAAAAAAAAAAAAAAGATACTACTTCACATCCTCTAGAATGGCTGTCATAAAAAAGACAGTAACAAGTGTCTGTGAGTGTGGAGAAATTGGAACCATTATACACCACTGATAGGAATGTGTTGGTAAAATGTGGCAGCCTTTTGGAATATAGTTTGGCAATTTCTCAAAAAGTTGAACATAAAACTACCATGCGACCCAGCAATTTCACTCCCAGGTATCTACCCAAGAGAAATGAAAATATATATTCTTATAAAAACTTGCATGCAAATGTTCATAGCATCATTATTCGTTATAGTAAAAAACTATAAACCTAAATGTCAATTAACTTGTGAATGGCTAGACAAAAATGTGATATGTCAATATGATGGAATGCCAAGCAGCAATAACAAGATACAAACTGTCGACACCTGCTACATCATGGATGAATTTCAAAAACATGATATTAAGTGAAAGAAACCAGATGAAAGAGACCACATATTGTATGGTTCTTTGTGTATGAAATGTGCAGACAAGGCAAATTTATAGAGGAAGGAAGTAAATTAGTGCTTGCCTGGAGCAGAGAGTGGGAATGGAGAGAAACAGAAAATGGAGTGTAAGCATTCTTATTAAGGGGATGAAAATATGGTGATGGTTAAACAACTTGGTAAAGTTACTAAAAATCATTGAATTGTATACTCGAAATACTTGAAATGGGCAAATTTTATACATAAACTTTACCTCAATTAAGCTATAAAAATAGATTAAAAAGTTGCTCTGAGAAAATTAATAATCCTTTCAGGTGGCACTGCTTCTCTTTCAGTGTAATACAGTCTAATTTATTGAATATCTACAGTGTGGTGGGCACTATTTCAGAGCAGATGGTAAACAGCACAGGGCTGGGAGTCACAATCCTGCTATTCAGATACTGTACCCGATATATTGGCTGACAATTGGGATATCAATTTTTCTGTGCTTCAGTTTTCTTTGCACATTTACAAAAACTGAAATTAACAATGCCTATTTTGCAACTTTGTGAGACATGGCTTAGCCTTGCTACCACACTTCTGCTTGTGTGATGCTGTTCCCTGTTATAATGATTTGCAAACCATCTATATTCTCTTATACACTAGAAGCTGTATGCTCTTTTTGTTCATCTCTGTATAACCTAGTACCTGACAGATGCCTGGAAATGTTACTTGAATTCTGTTTTTATTTAAATTAGAAATTAGCACTTGGGGATTATTAATTTAGTTTTTATTAATTTATTAATATTCCTGGTATATACTATCTTTCTTTCTCTTTCTTTCTTTTCTTTCTTTCCCTTCCTTCCTCCTTCCCTCCTTCCTTCTCTCCTTCCTTCCTTCCTTCCTTCTCTATTTCTTTCTCCCTCCCTCCCTTCCTTCCTTCCTTTCTTCTTTCTGACAGTCTCTCTCTGTTGCCCAGGCTGGAGTGCAGTAGCATGATCTTGGCTCACTAGAACCTCTGCCTTCTGTGTTCAAGCGATTCTCCTGCCTCAGCCTCCTGAGTAGCTGGGACTACAGGCGTGTGCCACCATGCCCAACTAATTTTTGTATTTTTAGTTCAGATGGGATTTTACCATGTTGGTCAGGATGGTCTTGATCTCTTGACCTTGTGATTTGCCCACCTTAACTTCCCAAAGTGCTGGGATTACAGACGTGAGCCACTGCACCCAGCCAGTATGTACTATTTTTCTAAATGAAGATAATATGCTCATCCACCATTAGGAGGATACATGTTTTGTCCCCTAGTTTGTAGGGCTTTTCCCCGTCACTAATAGTACGGCTTTTAGGAAGACTCTATGAAGCAGGGCCACTTAATGATTTTCTTGGGCCCTAGGTATGTTTGCCGACGTGGGCTCTTCCTCTGTAGAAAAATATGTAAAATTATGTTTTATAACTGTTGGTGTAAAGGTGAATATATTATTATAATATTATATATAAAGCCCGGGCACAGTGTCTTATTCCTGTAATCCCAGCATTTTGGGTAGATTGCTTGACCCCGAAGTTCATGACCAGCCTGGGCAACATGGCAAAACCCTGTCTCTACAAAAAAAATGTAAAACTTAGCCAGACTTGGTGGCAGGTGCCTGTAGTCCCAGCTACTGGGAAGGCTGAGGCAGGAGAATTGCTTGAACCCAGAAGGTGGAGGTTGCAGTGAGCCAAGATTGTGCCACTAAACTCCAGCCTGGGCAACAAGAGTGAGACTTTGTCCCCCCACCAAAAAAAAAAGCAGAAAGTGCTGATCAGAAAGGAGAAGACTGATATTTTACTACAGTAAAATAATTTCTAACTATTAGGAGTCACCATAGAGTGAAAACCATAAATTGGGAGATGATATGTGTAATACATAAAACTAACAAAGAACTAGTATCAAGAACATGTAAAGAATACTTTTGAGCCAGGCACAGTGGCTCATGCCTGTAATTCTCACACTTAGGGAGGATAAGGTAGGAAGATCACTTGAGCCTAGGGGTGGAGGCTGCAGTGAGCTATGATCTTGCCACTGCACTCTAGCCTGGGCAACAGAGCTAGTCTCTATTTTTTTTTTTTAATTATGAATTAATAAGAAACATATGTCAACAGAGAACATGAGCAGGGACCTCAACGGGCATTTCACAAAAGAGGATATCCAAGTGGGCAATAAATACATGAAAACATAATTAATCACTTTGGTAATCAGGAAAATTAGATAAAAAATACAAGATACTATATGCATATTCTAAATTGGCAGTGAATTTAATTATGACAGTAGTAGATGTTGGTAAGGATTTTGAGCAATAAGAACTAATATACACTACTTGTAGGATATTAATTGATACCAAGTCTCTGTAAGTAAGTTGCAATACATAGTAAAGTAGAAAATGTACATATCCTCTGATCCAGCTACTTCATTCTAAGGAACCATTTGTATGTGTGCACCAAGAGGTATGTACAAGATTGTTCATGGCAGTGTTCTTCACAGTCACCTTAAACAGGAAACAACTAAAGTGTTCATTAAAAATAGAATGGATAAGTAAATTGTGAGATATTTATATTTAGGGCCACGTGAGGTGGCTCAAGCCTGTAGTCCTGGCACTTTGGGAGGCTGAGGCTGCTGGATTACTTGAGCTCAGGAGTTCAAAGACTAGCCTTGTCTTGAACATGGCAAAATCTTGTCTCTACAAAAAATACAAAAAGAAATTTAAAAATTAGCAATGTGTGTTGACACACGTCTATAGTCCCAGCTAGTGGAGCTGCGGCAGAAGGATCTCTTGAGCCCAGGAAGTCGAGACTACAGTGAGCTGTGATCTCACCACTGCACTCCAGCCTGGGCAACAGAGTGACACCCTGTCTCAAAACAACAACAATTATATATATATAATGAAATAGCAAATGGCAATGAAAATAAACAACTATACCTAGCACTATAGATTAATCTTACAAAGATGATATTGAACAAAAAGTCATTCACAAAAGACTCTGTCCAATATTATTTCAATGCTATTACATTAAAGGCAAAACTAAACTATTTAAGGAATGCGTACATAACACAGTGGTCACCTCTGGACAGAGGGAAGGAGATGGGATGAGGAAGAGCACACAGGAGGTACTGGCTGCTGACAGTATTTTGTTTTGTTTTTTTCTTTGACTTGGATGGTGGTTACATAGATATTTGCCTTGTGATTATTCCTTAAGCTATATATAAATGCTTTATGCACTGTTCTGTATAAGGGATACATCTCAATGAGAATAAAAGGGAGATTTACCTCCCCCCCGCCCGCTACCAAACTATATACATGTACTAATGTATGAAGTCCTCATACTTTGATAGCAAGTGGTATCATAGGCAGGGATGTTATGGTATAATAATAATGTTTAAGTCTTTTGAGTTTTTCTGTTTCCCACTGTGGTGATTGTACAGTGGGATTATTGCTGTCATAGTAATCTCTCATAGCTGACCGTACTGTGTAAGAAGGGAGTGGGCAGGAACAACCCTAAGTGGCTCTGTAAGTATCCAACACTTTTCCTTCCCTGCCCCCCACCATGGCTTCCTTACCTTTGCTTTCCAAGAGTTTAGAGCTTTTATGCTGCCCTCTGTGTGTCCAGAATATTCTGTGATCTGCCACCCCCTAACCTAGGCCTGCCCTGCTCACACAGCCTATCATTTTGTTTCCATTTTGCCTGGATGACTTCTCTATCCCTGGTGATGGCTGTTTAGGAAGCAGACTGGGAGCGTATCATTGAACAGTCTCTAAGATGTGGCTGTGTTTGCCTCCTGCTTTGTGTCCTCCTTTGGGCACTTACCTTCCCCTTTCCCTCTGTAGGTACATCAAAAGTTCCTCCAGCATGATTTTCCTAATTTAGTTTCTTACGAATACTCAGTTAATGCTTTTCTTTAACAGTCTCTTGTTTCCAAATATGGCGAGAACCCTTTGGCAAATTTGCCCACTTCTAACCAGATATTGAGAACACTCAGACTTTTCCTTTACACGGTAAACTCCTTGAGGGTAGGGATTGTATCTTTGTCTTATTCCCTTATTGTATCCCCAGAGCGTAACATAGTACCTGGCACGCTGAAGAGGCTCAATAAATATTTGATGAATTCATGGATGGGAGAGAGAAGGAAAACAATAATTACTCCCCTTTGAGACAGGAGAGGAGGCTAAGGGCTGTGAATGTGCTTGTGAGACTTTTATTCCTGCTAAAGAGAAAATGCAACCCCACCTAGGTAGAGATGGCATGAACAGGAAAAAAAAAAAAAAAAAAGAGAGAGAGAAAATGCAACCTTTAGTAAGCATGAGGAAGAATATCCTGCTTTGTGGAAATGAAGAAACCCATAAGTAATAACAGCGAAGTCATTTTCCCTTATTACACTAGCCAAAATATTTTATTTCAGAGATAAAATTCAGTGCTGGTAAAACTGACACTCTCAGCCAGGCTGGTGAAGGTGAACAGTGTTGTTAACTTTTAAGAAAGCAGTTTAGCAATATGTAACAAGAACATTAAAAATATTTATACCTGAGGAGGAGAAGAAAAAAAAATTATACCTTTTGCTAGAACAATCTCACTTTACAGGGCTTACCCAAGAAAATAACTGAAATGGAGAGTCAAGATATTCACTGCAGTTCCCTTTATATTAACTAAAAAGGAGAAGCAACCTTAGTGTAGAAACAATTGAGCAAATCGTGCCATACACACATGATGAAAATGCTAAAAAAAAAGATCATTGTGAACGGTGTAGCCACATAGGAAATAATTCTGTAAACCAATAAAAATAAAATTGAAACTATTTTTTTGGTCATATTATGTAAAAAGATGTGAATAAAACATAGAAGGGCACTACTAGAAGAAAAAAAAACTGGTTTGTGGGAGAAGTAAGATTTTAGCATGTTTGTTTCTATTTCTGAATTTTTATAATTTTCATAAACATATAAAAATTCTCAAAATTAATCCAAATGTATAACTTAGTAGAAAATGTCTGCTTTTTACTGATCTCTCGTCAGCTCTTTGCATGTGTAGAAATAAAGGCCAATACCTAATGTAGACAAGTTCAAGATACAGCTAGATGATAACATAACTAGAATTTGAACTCTCTCTCTGCTCACTACTGAACAATTATATTGGGCAATTACTGGGTACTAGGAGATGAGGATACAAAGATGATATTGAGCTCTACCCAGAGTTCTGTAAAATCCTCATGTATGTCAGACTTCAAGAGCAGAATCAGGGCGGTAGGAACAGGAAAACAAAGGGAGAACACTGTGGTTATAGAATCAGTAGAAGATCAGCTCAACATTCACTCCTGACCCAAATGGAGAAAAGAGACTGGATTTACCCTCTCCCTGAAACAACTACAACAAAATACAGACAAAAATACATTTAAAAAGTCGTTTAAATACACTGTACATCAGGCAACAAAGAATAGTGGTCCCTGAGAGATGGGAAACAATGTGAGTCTTATGATTGTCCAAGCTTGCTGTCCTCACAATTTCTAGACCATGATATAAGGAGAGGAAAGTGGTAGAACCCAGCAGACTCCTTCAGTCAAGTAGAAGGAACTGAGAGGGGAGACCTTTATATTAACTAAAAAGGAGAAGTAACCTTAGTGTACCTTTTGCTAGAGTTCATAAGACCAAGTACCAGAGGGAAGAGATGTGCACAAAGAAGAGAGAAACTCAAAGATGTGCAGAGGGTACCTCAAATATTCAACATAGTATTACTGGTACCTGCATGTGAAGAAACTACTCAAAGCTGATTTTTTAAATTTTTTTATTTTTATTTTTTATTTTTCTTTATCAGCAATGTGAAAACAGAAAAGCTTATTTTTAAAAAGTACCATTCAAGCCAAGTGTGGTGGCTCACATCTATAATCCCAGCATTTTACAAGGTTGAGGTGAGAGGATTGCTTGAACTCAGGAGTTCGAGACCAGCCTGGGCAACCTGATGAGAGACCATGTCTCTACAAAAAATAAAGAAATTAGTTGGGCATGGTGGCATGTGCCAATAGCACTGGCTACTCTGGAGTCTGATGCAGTAGCAATGCTTGAGGCTGCAGTTAGCTATGATTGAACCACTGCACTCCAGATCAGGCAGCAGAATGAAACTCTGTCCCAAAGGAAGGAAGGGAGGGAGGGAGGGAATGAAGGAAAGAAAGTAGGAAGGAAGGGAGAGAGGAGAGGGAGAACAAGAAGGAAGGAGAAGGAAAATGAAAGAAAGAAAGAAAGAACCATCCAAAGGGATTACAGGAAACTGCTCAGCATTCACACAGGGCCAAGAAAAGTGGCTGTTCCCACCAGCCAAATGGAAAAAACACATAACACATCAGAACTAAGAGTACTTAGGAGGGTCTTGTCTCAGTAACAGATAATACTTAGCCTTAGACTGAGCACTGCTCCACCCCTGCTTAAAATAAATGAAAGCAAGACCCCAAAAGATCAGATTGTTTCCAAATAATTTAACTGTATACCAAAACAAAGATCCAGGATATTTATAGGAAAATAAAAATACTCGGCACCCAACAAGATAAAATTAACAATGCATGACATCCAATGAAAGATTACCAGGGTGTGGCTAGGCACGGTGGTTCACGCCTGTAATCCCAGCACTTTGGGAGGCCGAGGTGGGCAGATCACAAGGTCAGGAGTTCAAGACCAACCTGACCAACATGGTGAAACCCCTATCTACTAAAAATACAAAAATGAGCTGGGCGTGGTGGTGTGTGCCTGTAATCCCAGCTACTCAGGAGGCTGAGGCAGGAGAATCCCTTAAACCCGGGAGGCAGAGGTTGCAGTGAGCTGAGAACATGCTACTGCACTCCAGCCTGGGTGACAGAATGAG
>NW_016107327.1:10463276-10473466 GCF_001604975.1 Cebus imitator | reverse complement strand
AAAAAAAAAAAAAAAAAAAAATATTACCAGGGTGCAAAGATGCAGGAAAATACAACTAACACCAAGGAGATTAATCAATCGAAACAAATGCAGAATGGACACATGTTAGAGTCAACAGAGAGGGACATTAAAACAGTAACTAACTATATTTCATATCTTCAAAAAGTTAGTAGACATGGCAGATACAAAAAAGACTCAAACTTCAGTGTTTGAGTGTTTGAGATGAAAAGTACACTAAATGGGGATTAACAAGAGAAAAAGAAAAGAATAATGAAAGCACAGTATTAGAAACTACCTGTTACTAAATTCAGAAACAACAACAACAAAAAAATGAAATGGACATCAGTGAGCTGTGGGACAACTACAGGCAGCGTAATATACTAGTAATTGGAGGGTCTGAAGGTATGAGAGACAAATATATATATTTGGAGAAATAATGCCCAAAAAGTTCCCAAACTTGATGAAGATTATAAACCACAGATCTAAGGCATTCAGTGAACCTCAAGCATAAGAAACATAAAGAAAACTACACCAAAGCATATTATTATAAATTGCTCAATACTGGGCGCAGTAGCTCATGCCTGTAATCCCAGCGCTTTGGGAGGCTGAGATAGGGGGATCACTCGAGGTCAGGAGTTCGAGACCAGCCTGGCCAAAATGGTGCAACCCCATCTCTACAAAAAGCAAAAAAATTAACCACGCATGGCGGCGGGCACCTGTAATTCCAGCTACTTGGCAGACTGAGGCAGGAGAATCACTGGGAGGCAGAAGTTGCAGTGAGCTGAGATTGCACTACTGCACACCAGCCTGGGCAACACAGCAAGACTCCACTCTCAAAATAAATAATAAATAAATTGCTCAAAAGCAACAATAAAGCGAAAATCTTAAATGCAGCCAGAGAGAAAAGACATGTACAGCAGAACAAAAATAAGCCTGACATCAGATTTCTCATGGGAAACAATATAAATGAGAAGACAGTAAAGCAACATCTTTAAAGTTAACCTAGAATTCTATACCCAATAAGAAATGTCTTTCAGCGGGTGTAGTGGCTCATGCCTGTTAACCTAGCACTTTGGGAGGCCAAGGTGGGTGGATCACTTAAGGTCAGGAGTTTGAGACCAGCCTGGCCAACATGATGAGACTCCATTTCTACTAAAAATACAAAATAAGCCAGGTATAGGCCTGTAGTCACAGCTATTTGGGAAGCTGAGGTATAATAATCATTTTAACCCAGGAGATGGAGGTTGCAGTGAGCCAAAATCCTGTCACCGGGCAACAGAGTAAAAAAACGAAAAAAAATTTCAAAAATGAAGGTGAAATAAAGACACTTCCAGATATACAAAATATGGAATAGTTCACAACCAGCAGACTCACAATAAAAGAAATGCTAAAGGAAATCATTCAGATAGATAGACATGATAGCAGATGAAAATCTGAATCTTTACAAGGCATTGAAAACCACTGAAAATAGTAACTGCATAGATAAATGTATATAATTTTTAAATTTAAATCTATTTAGAAGAGAATTGATTGTTACACCAGTATAATAATACACTTTGGGTTTATAATACATATAAAAATAAATTGTATAACAGTAGTCTGAAGGTCAGGAGGGGAAAGGTGGAAGTTCATTATTCTAAAGTTCTTATACATGAAGTTTTGCAGCATCACTTGAGGTTTTACAGTGGCAAATGAGGATATACAGTCATTTTTCAGTATCCACAAGGGCTTAATTTCAGAACCCCTGCAGATACAAAATTTGCAGAACTTCAAGTCCCTTATATAAAATGGCATAGTATCTGCATGTCACCTATGCACATCCTCCCATATACTTTAAATCTTCTCTAGATTACTGATAATAATGAATACAATGTAAATGTTATATAAATATTATACTATATTGGGTTTCTTAATTTTAATTTTAATTTTTTATTATATTTTTTAATTGTTTTGTTTTGTTTTTAAGACAGAGGCTCACTCTGTTGCCCAGGCTGGAGTGTAGTGGTGTAATCTCAGCTCACTGCAAACTCCACCTCCTGGGTTCAAGTGATTCCCATACCTCAGCTTCCCAAACAGCTGTGACTACAGGCCCATGCCTCAGACTCCAAGTAGCTGGGATTACCGGTGCCTGCCACCACACCCGTCCTTTTTTTGTGTGTGTGTTTTTAGTAAGGACAAGGTTTCACCATGTTGATTAGACTGGTTTTGAACTCCTGACCTCAAGTAATCCGCCCGCCTCAGCCTCCCAGTGCTAGGATTATAGACGTGAGCCACCGCACCTAGCCTTAAGAAATATTTTTCATCTTGGGAGGCTGAGGTAGGAGAATTGCTTGAACCGGGACCCTGGAGGCGGAGGTTGCAGTGAGCTGAGATCGCGCCAGTGCACTCCAGCCTGGGCTACAAAGCGAGACTCCATCTCAAAAAAAAACCAAAAAACCATTTTTGATCCACAGATGGTTGAATCTGTGGGTACAGAACCTGTGGATATAGGGGACTGACTGTACTCTAAAAGCCCTAAACCAACTATGAAAATAACCAGGAGTTTTAAGTAATATGCAACAAAATGATAAAATAAGTCATTAATATCTGCTTAATCCAAAAGAAGTCTGCAAGAGGAAAAGGGGGACAAAGAATAGATGGAACAAGTAGAAAGTAAATGGCAAGATGATAAACTCCAAGAATCACATTAAAAGTAAATAATCTAAACATCCAATTCAACAGCAGAGATTATCAAATTGGATAAAAAAGTAGGACCCAACTCTATGCTGCCTACCTGAAATACAATTAAAATATAAAGATACAAATGGATTAATGGTAAAAAATAAATAAATAAAACGCATATGAAGTGCTAACATGGGTCAAAAGGAAGCTTGAGTGCTTATATTAGCATCAGGCAAAGTATATTTTCAGAGCAAAGGATATTACCAGAAGTTAAAGAGATTATTTCAAATTGACAAAGGGGTCACATAATTAGGAGGACAAAACAATCCTAAAAATTTATGTACCAAATAACAAAGCTTCAAAATACATTAAGCAAAAACTGATAGAATTATTTTGAGAAATAAGTAAATTTACTATTATAGCCAGCTATTTCAACACCCTTGTCTCAGTAATTGATCAAACAAGTAGATAGAAAATCAGTAAGGATATAGAATATTTGAACCAATTTGATCAACCAACTTGATCTAATTGACTTTTTTAGAACACTCTTCCCCACAACAGCAGTATACACATTCTCCTTTAAGTTCATGTACAATATTTACCAAGCCAGAGAAAAAAGACATGTTATATACAGAAATAAACACGACATCATACTTACGGGCCAGGAAACAAATCTTAATACATTTTAAAGGATTCAAATCATACAAAGTATGTTCTTTACCCAAAATGAAATTAAATTGTAAATCAACAACAAAAATCTCTGGGGAAAAATCTCTGAATATTTGGAAACCAAATAATACACTTCTAAATAATTCATTGCTCAAAAGAGAAATTAAAAAAGAAATTAAAAGGAAAATAGCAATGTTTTGAATTGAATCAAAATGAAAACATCAGAATTTGTGGGGTGCCACTAAAGCAGTATTTGGAGGGACATTTGCAGCACTAAAATCTATATTAGACAAAAAGAAAGGTCTCAAATAAATGAACTCAGCTTCTACCATAAGAAACTAGGGGCCGGGGCGGTGGCTCATGCCTGTAATCCCAGCACTTTGGGAGGCCAAGGTGGGCGGATCATGAGGTCAGGAGTTTGAGACCAGTCTGGCCAACATAGTGAAACCCCATCTCCACTAAAAATACAAAAAATTAGCCGGATGTCGTGGTGTGCATCTGTAATCCCAGCTACTCAGGAGGCTAAGGCAGGAGAATTGCATGAACCCAGGAAGCAGAGGTTGCAGTGATGCGAGATCGAGCCATTGTACTCCAGCCTAAGTATAATGAGCGGTTGACAGAGTGAGACTCCATCTCAAAAAAAAAAAAAAGGAAAAAGAAAAAATTAAACCCAAAGTAAGCCAGAAAAAGAAAAAGGAAGTAAATTAAGACCAAATCAGGCCGGGCGCGGTGGTTCACACCTGCAATCCCAGCACTTTGGGAGGCCGAGGCAGGGCGGATCACGAAGTCAAGAGATTGAGACCATCCTGGCCAACATGGTGAAACCCCGTCTCCACTAAAAACGTACAAAAAATTAGCCGGGCATGGTGGTGCGTGCCTGTATTCCCAGCTACTCGGGAGGCTGAGGCAGGAGAACTCCTTGAAGCCGGAAAACGGAAGTTGCAGTGAGCCGAGGTCGCGCCACTGAAACTCCAGCCTCGCGATGGATAGAGCGAGACTGTCTCAAAAACAGATCAAATAAGCAGTCAGCGAAATAGAAAATTAGAAAAACAATTTTAAAAATTAATAATAGAAACTGGTTATTTGAGAAAAATCAACAAAATTTGTAAACTACCTAGACTGATAAGAAAAAAAAAAAAACCCAGAAGATACAAATTACCCGTACTGGAAATAAATGAGATGATGGCATCAACACAGATTCAAATGATATTAAAGGAATAATAAAGGAATGTTAGGAACCATTTTATGACAAATTTGATGAGATAAATTCCTTGAAAGACACAAAATATAAAGGCTTACACAAGAAGAAACAGGTACTGTATCTGTATAGCCCCGTATCTATGAAATACACTGAAAATATAGTTAAAATCCTTCCTCAAAGAAAACTCCATGCCCAGATAGCTTCTCTGATAAATTCAACCAAACATTTTAGGAAATGATATTATCTTTGTTTGTTTTTGAGACAGAATCTCACTCTGTCACCCAGGCTAGAGTGCACTGGTAGGATCTTAGCTCATTGTAACCTCTGCCTCCCAGGTTCATGTGATTCTGATGCCTCAGCCTTCCAAGCAGCTGGGGTTGCAGGTATGCACCGCCGTGCCTGGCTAATTTCTTTGTGTTTCTAGTAGAGACAGGGTTTCACTATGTTGGCCAAGCTTGTCTTAAATTCCTGACCGCAAGTGATCTGACTGCCTCAGCCTCCCAGAGTGCTGGGATTACAGACGTGAGCCACCACACCCAGCCAGAAGTGATAATATCAGTTCATTACAAAGTCTTCCCTCAAAATGGAAGGAAATGGATTGCTTCCTAATTCATTCTATGAGACCAGAATTACCTTGATAATAAAATCAAAAATATCACAAGAGAAGAAAAATTTAAACCAGTATCTCTTATAAAATAAATAAAAATTTCTTAATAAAATTTTAATATTTTGGGTGAGGCATGGTGGCTCACATTTGTAATCCCAGCACTTTGGGAGGCCAAAGTGGGTGGATCACCTGAGATCAGGTTTTCAAGACCAGCCTGGCCAACATCATAAAACCCCATCTCTACTAAAAATACAAAAAAATTATCCAGGTATGGTGGTCGCCACTCCAGCCTGGTGACAGAGCAACACTCCATCTCAAAAGAAAAGAAAAGAAGCAGCATAAGAATGGATTAGGAAGATATCTGTTGTAACATGAGTTTTAGAGGGTAAATATATTATATTTTAATTAAATGCTAATTTAACTGAATCAAAGTAAAAGTTATGGCTGACATAACTAATGCAGGCTCAGAGTGCAGTAATAGAAATATGGTGTCTACATTAGGACATGAATTGCATGTTAATAATAGAAATGTGGTGTCTATATTAGGACATTAATTGCACGTTAATGTTGTTGTAGTTAACCCAGGGAAGAAGCAAATTATAGTCTACATTTTGTACACGCATCAAGGGCAAAAAGAGAGCTCATAAAGACTTAAGCTCTTGGTCATCTGGAAAACCTTTTTTTTTTTTTTTGAGACGGAGTTTCACTCTTGTTACCCAGGCTGGAGTGCAATGGCGCAATCTCAGCTCACCGCAACCTCCGCCTCCTGGGTTCAGGCAATTCTCCTGCCTCAACCTCCTGAGTAGCTGGGATTACAGGCACGCGCCACCATGCCCAGCTAATTTTTTGTAGTTTTAGTAGAGACGGGGTTTCACCATGTTGACCGGGATGGTCTCGATCTCTTGACCTCGTGATCCACCTGCCTCAGCCTCCCAAAGTGCTGGGATTACAGACGTGAGCCACTGCGCCCAGCTGGAAAACCTTTAACAAGATTTAGCAAAGCATTTACTGAATATCTACTGTGTTCTAGGTTCTGTGCTAAACATGTTCATTGCTACTGTGAGGTTTTAGTGCCATTTTGCAGATCATGAAACAGACTGTGGGGAGGGTTAATAATTGGTGAAATTATTGGTAGTGAGTGGCAACACCAAGATTCAGTCTGTCTACTGGCTGCATAATTGGCTTCCTATGTTTTGGAAGATTGTTTCCCCCCAGTGATTTTGGGCCAACAGAAAGTAATTGAACTATTGTATAAAGAGGATAAGGAGATTATTTTGGTATTTTTTCAATTTTATTACGTTAGCCACATTGTGACAATCATTGTACCAGGAGCTGGGAATGCCCTCAAGGGCTTACTGTAACCTAGTGGGAGAAAGAAGAAGTTACAAACTACCACAACATAGAGAGCAGAAGCTGTGACATGCTTAAGGAACTTTCCAAGTTTGTGAATCCTCCAGAGCTTACAAGTTTCTTCTTTAAATGGATATGAAATCACTAGTAAAGAGAATGAGGCTGTGGTGAGATCAGATGCTGAGCAATCAGCTGCTTACTGACTAGGCACCAGGTTCTGTATAGTGGCCTCACAGCCCCGTAGTTCAAATTCGTGTCTGAGCAAGGTGACAGGGGATCACATTTTGGATATTTGGGGTTGCTCCCAAATATCAAAACTGTTCTGAAACACTTACATATTTCAAAAATATCTATGTGCATGTGTATATACATACATCTATAATATATTCATATATATATATGTATACATACAGTAAAAAGTTTCTCTTTTATCTCACCTTGTTTCTACAGCCTCCTTCCAGGCAGGTAACCACTGGATTCTTTTTCTTATCTATTTTCTAGATTTTCTTTATATCTGTTCAAGCAAGTACAAATACAAAATCTTATTTTTACAACTTTCTTACTCCAAAGGCAAAATTTTGTATGCATGAATCTGCACCTCACTTTTTCATATGCTGTGTCTTAAAGATCTTTCCAAATCAATAGAAAACATCCTCATTAATTTTTTACTGTCAAATACTATCTGGATATGCCGTGATTTATTTAACCTGCTTCCTATTGATAGGCATTTATGTTGTTTTGAAACAATATAGAAATAAATAACCTCAACATATATCATTTCTCACATATATATATATATATATATATATATATATATATATATATATATATAAATTCTCATCCAGGAATTGCTGGATGAAGCATATACTCATTTGTAATTTCTTCCCTCTCCCACCTCCCGAGATGAAATCTTACTCTGCTGCCCAGGCTAGGGTACAGTGGCCTGATCTTGGCTCACTGCAACCTCTGCCTTCTGGGTTCAGCGATTCTCCTGCCTTGGCCTCCTGAGTAGCTGAGATTACAGGCACGTGCCACTACGTCCAGCTAATTGTTTTGTATTTTTGGTAGAGACGGGGTTTCACCATGTTGGCCAGGCTGGTCTCGAACTCCTGACCTCATGATCCACCCACCTTGGCCTCACAAAGTGCTGGGATTACAGGCGTGAGCCACTGTGCCAGCCTTATTTGTAATTTATATATATGCTGTCAAATTACCGTCCTAACAGATTGTACAGATATTTCCACAGGCTCACTAATTGAGTTTATTTATTGAACTTTTGGATTTTTGTGAATCTGATGGGTAAAAAATAAAATCTGTGGTTTTTTTTTGTTTGTTTGAGATGAAGTTTCACTCTTGTTGCCCAGGCTGGAGTACAATGGCGTGATCTCGGCTCACTGCAACCTCCACCTCCCGGGTTCAAGTGATTCTCCTGCCTCAGCCTCCTGAGTAGCTGTGATTACAGGCATGCACCACCACATCCGGCTAATTTTTTGTATTTTTAGTAGAGACAGGGTTTTTCCATGTGGCTCAGGCTGGTCTCGAACTTCCGACCTCAAGTGATCTTCCTGCCTCAGCCTTCCAAACTGCTGGGATTACAGGTGTGAGCCACCATACCCGGCCTATTTTTGTTTTTTTTTTTTTTTTTTTGAGACAGAGCCTTACTCTGCTGCCTAGGCTGGAGTGCAGTGGTGCGATCTCGGCTTACTGTAACCTCCACCTCCCGGGTTCAAGCGATTCTCGTGCCTCAGCCTCCTGAGTAGCTGAGATTATAGGTGCATGCCACCACACTCAGCTAATTTTTGTATTTTTAGTAGAGACAGGGTTTCACCATGTTGGTCAGGCTGGTCTGGAACTCCTGACCTTGTAATCTGCCTACCTGGGCCTTCCAAAGTGCTGGGATTATAGGCGTGAGTCACCATGCCCAACCAAATCTGTGTTTTCTAAATTTGCATTTCCACTATTGACATTGAACATTGTTGCATTTGTTTAAAAGCTATTTGCATATTTTTCCCTATAAACTCTAAGTGCATAGCCTTTATTCTTTAGTTATTAAGTTGTTGGTTATCATAGATGGGGTTCTGCTAGAATCAGAACTTAAGGGAAGGACTTGGTTGCATGTTGTTTTTGGGGAAATGACTCTTGGAAGCAGGAGGAAGCCAACATAAGAGTGTCTTTTGTACATAATTGCCGTAAAACAGAAAGGCTTGAGTACACTAGATCCTCCAAGAAGCACGAGAATTCCTGAAAGAATTATCCTTCTGAAGGAGAGGCTCAGGCCAGGCACAATTGCTCATGCCTGTAATCCCAGCACTTTGGGAGGCCAAAGACAGGAGGATCACTTGAGCCCAGGAGTTTGAGACCAGCCTGGGCAACATAGGAAGACCTCCTCTCTGCAAAAAATAAAACTAAATTAGCTAGGTTTGGTAGCCCACGCTTTTGGTCCCACCTACACATGAGGCTGAGGTAGAATTGCTTGAGCCAAGGAGGTCGAGGCTGCAATGAACCATGATCACACCACTGAGCTGCAGGCTGGGTAACAAAGTGAGACACCATCTCACAAAAAAAAAAAAAGGAATGAGAGGCTGAGACATTTATTCTCATGTCCCTTATTAATTTAAGATTGCCTTGCAAGCATTATACTTTCTTGCACTTCTGGACCATACACAGGGCTGAGAGAGCTTTGTGGCCTTGGAGAAGGCTCTGAGACAAATAGCTAAAAGAAGCTGGATGTCAGCTTTGAGGTAGGATGCTGTCCCCAGGAGTCTGAGCTCATGTAGAACTGTCCACTAGAGTCCCTGCTGAAATCAAAGGTAGACCAAAGGGATGTAATGCAGGGCAACAAAGCATCTGCTTACTATAATTGTTTTTAATCTTATTGGCCTCTGTTGACAGTAGTGCATAGTGTAATTATTTGTGATATTAGTTACAAATATTTTCCCTGGTTTATAATTTTTATACATAGTTTAAAGTAACAGCTTTGGCCAGGCTGAATGGCTTATGCCTGTAATTCCAGCACTTTGGGAGGCTGAGACGGGCGAATCACTTGAGGCCAGGAGATTGAGACCAGCCTGGCCAACATGGTGAAACCCTGTCTCTACTAAAAATACAAAAATTAGGTGGACATGGATGGTGCATGCCTATAATCCCAGCTACTTGGGAGGCTGAGGCACGAGAATCACTTGAACCCAGGAGGCGGTGGTTGCAGTGAGCCAAGATTGCACCACTGCACTCCAGCCTGGGTGACAGAGTCAGACTCTGTCTCAAATAAAATAAAATAAAGTGACATACTTTTATTTTTGTCTTGAACTAAAATAAAATTACATACATAAAATTAAAAGTATGTAATTCAGTTTAAAAAGGTATAATTCAAATGTTAAGTATTATATTCACAGAATTATGCAATAAAATTCAGAACATTTTCATCACTCTAAGAAAAAAAACCCGTATCTGTTAACGGTCATTCCCTGTTTTATCTCTCTCCTCAGCCGCTGGCAACCACAAATCTGTTTTCTATTTCTTTGTATCTATCTATTCTGGGCAGTTTATATAATTGTTACGCATGGGCTTTTGTGACTAGCTTCTTTCTTTTTTTTTTTTCCATTTATTTATTTTATTGCATTTTAGGTTTTGGGGTACATGTGAAGAACATGCAAGATTGTCGCATAGGTACACACATGGTAGTGTGATTTGCTGCCTTCCTCC
>NW_016107327.1:10453077-10459611 GCF_001604975.1 Cebus imitator | reverse complement strand
ACGAAGTTCTCGTGTTGTGTTTTTCAGCTCCATCAATTCACTTATATTCCTTTCTATTTTGTCCATTCTCGTTAGCATTTCGTCAAATCTTTTTTCAAGGTTCTTAGTTTCTTTGCATTTGGTTAGAACATGTTCTTTTAGTTCACAGAAGTTTCTTACTACCCACCTTCTGAAGTCTGATTCTGTCATTTCATCACACTCGTTCTCCATCTAACCTTGTTCCCTTGCTAGTGAGGAGTTGTGATCCCTTGTAGGAGGAGAGGTGTTCTGGTTTCGGGTGTTTTCATCTTTTTGCACTGGTTTCTTCCCATCTTTATGGATTTATCCACCTGTCGTCTTTGTAGTTGCTGGCTTTCAGATTGGGTCTCTGAGTGGACGTTCTGTTTATTGATGATGAGGTTATTTCTGTTTCTTAAGTTTTCCTTCTAACAGTCTGGCCCTCTGCTGTAGGTCTGCTGAGGTCCACTCCAGGCCCTGCTTGCCTGGGGATCACGTGCAGCAGCTGCAGAACAGTAAGGGTTGTTACCAGTTTTCTTCTTCTGCTATCTTTGTCCCAGAAGGATACCCGCCAAGTGTCAGTCTGATCTCTCCTTTATAAGGTGGCTCTTTGGATATACAGGGGTCAGGCAGCTGCTTGAGGAGACAGTCTGTTCTTTATAGGAGCTCAAATGCTGAGCTGTGAGCTCCATTGTTCATTCAGAGCTCCTGGGCAGGTATGTTTAGGTCTGCTGCAGCAGAACTCATAAACCGCTTTTTGTTCCCAGGTGCTCTGTCCCAGGGATTTAGGGCTTTATTTATGAGTTTCTGTTATGCTGCTGCCTTCTTTTTTTTTCCTTCAGAGCTGCCCTGCCCAGCAAAAAGGCAGCCTAGTCACTGTCTGCCTGTAGAGGTTTTGCTGAGCTGCTGTGGGCTCCGCCCAGCTGCCAAGTGAACTTCCCTGCAGTCCTGTTTATATGGGTGTAGTTAGAACTACCTGGGCAATGGTGGCCCGCCTCTGTTATGGCCGACTCTCTCTGTAGTGGCAGGTTGCCTTGGCAATGGCAGGCTGCCTCAGCATTGGCTGGCTATCTCTGTAGTTTTCGAGTGCCTCGGTAATGGCGGACGCCCCTCCCCCACAGAGCTGGACTGTGCCGGGTTCAGCTGCGCTTGCTGTGAAACTCTCAATCCAGAGAGTTTCTGATTGCTGTTCTTTTGTGGGGGTGGGACCAGCCGAGCCTGATTGCCTGGCTCCCTGCTTCAGAGCCTTTTTTTTTTTTTTTAAGTTGGTGTTCCAGTCACCTGTTGAAGAGGCACCAGGATCTGTGTGTTTTCCCATGCAGCGACTCAGCGGCACTGAGATTCGTGGCGCTTTTTTTGCCCTAGAATCTACTGTCCTGGTTCCCTGTTCAGTCCCCTTTTTAAACAGATGAATGGGCGACTTCCCGTGGCTCCAGTCGCCAGCCAAAAGGGCACCCGGACCAGTGTATTTTGTACGGAGAACCGCTGCGTGGGGCTCTGGCAAAGCAGCCACATGAAGCAAAGCAGCCGTGCTGGCCCACACAGCCGTGCTGGCCAAATCAGCTGCGCTGGAGACCCGTGGAGCTCCTCCATCTGGGAATTTCCTAGTCTGTGGGCAATAAAAATGCAGCATCCACTCACCCTCTGTGCTTTCACTGGGAGCTGCAATCCTGAGCTGTTCCTAAACGGCCATCTTGGATCCACCCCCGACTAGCTTCTTTCATTTGACATAATGTTTTCAAGGTTCATCCATATTGCAGTATGTATCAGTACTTCATTTCTTTTTACTGCTGAATAATATTCTGTTGTATGGATAAAAATAGGATACAAATCAATTTTTAATTTTTCAATAGGTAAGTTGATACAAATCAATTTTCAGTTTTTCAGTTGGGTTGTCTATTATTGATTTTTAAGAGGTTTTTAAAAAATACATATTTGGGATACAAGTTCTTTATCAGACATATGATTTTCAAAGATTTTCTCCCATTCTGTGGGTTGTCTTTCATTTTCTTGATGATGTCCTTTGAAGCATAAACATACGTTTATCCATACAATATATAATGTATGGATAAACACCATTCATCAGCTGATGGGCATTTGGGTTATTTCCATTTTGGGGCTATTATGAACAGTCCTTCCATGAACATTTGTGCACAAGTTTTTGGTTGAATGTGTGTTTTCCCTGCTCTCTCATTTCAAACCTAGGGGTGGAATTGCTGGGTCATATGGTAACTCTGTGTATAACCATTTGAGGAATTGTTTTCCAAAGTGGCAGCACCATTTTACATTTCTACTAGCAATGTGTGAAGATTCAAATTTCTTTCTATCCTACCAACACTTGTTAATGTCTTTTTGATCATAGTCATCTTGTGGGTATGATGTAGTAGCTTGTTGTGGTTTTGATTTGCATTTCTCCAGTGGCTAATGATGTTGAGCACCTTTTCATGTGCTTATTGGCCATTTGCATATTGTCCTTGAAGAAGTATCTATACAAATCAATTTCCATTTTTCAGTTGGGTTGTCTATTATTGATTTATAAGAGTGTTTAAAAATTTATTTGGAATACAAGTCCTGTATCATATATGTGATTTTCAAATATTTTTTCTCATTCCGTGGATTGTCTTTTACTTTCTTAATGGTGTCCTTTGAATCATAAAGTCTATCTATCTTGATGAAGACTAATTTATCTATTTTTGTTGTTTTTGTGTTTTCAGTGCTACAGCTAAGAAACCATTGCCTAATCCATGGTCATAAAAATTACTCCTGTGTTTTCTTCTAAGAGTGTTGTAGTTATTAGCTATTACATTTAGATGTATAATCCATTTTAGGTTAATTCTTGTATGTGATATGAGGAAGACGTTCAACTTCATTCTTTTGCCTATGGATATCCAGTTGTCACAAAACCATTTGTTAAGATGACTAATTTTTTTTAATCCATTGAATTTTCTTGGCACTCTTGTCAAATTTCATTTGCCCATAAAATGTAAGGGTTTATCTCCGGACTCTCCATGTTATTTCCTTGATCTGTGTGTCTGTCCTTATGCCAACACCACACTGCATAATTATGGTAGCTTTGTATGAAGTTCTGAAATGGGGATGTGTAAGTCCTCCAGCTTTGCTTTTCGTTTTCAAGATTGTTTTTGGCTATCCTGGGTTCCTTGCATTTTTATGTAAATTTTAGGATTAACTCGTCAATTTGTGTAAGGAATCCAGCTGGAATTTTGATGGGGCTTACTGTGAATCTCTACAATAGTTTGAGTAGTATTGCCATCTTAATATTAACCTTTCTGATCTGTGAGCATGGGTGTCTCTCTATTTGTTTAGGTCTTCTTTAGTTTCTTTCAACAATCTTTTGTGGCCAGATATTGTGGCTCATACCTGTAATCCCAGAACTTTAGGAGGCTGAGGCAGGCTGATCACTTGAGCTCAGGAGTTCGAGAGCAGCCTGGGCAACATGGCAAAACCCCATCGCTACAAGAAATTTAAAAAAAATTAACTGGGCATGGTGGCATGTGCTTTTCATCCTAGCTACTTGGGAGACTGAGGTGGGAGGATCACGTGAGCCCAGGAAGTCGAGGTTGTTGTGAGCCATGGTCATGCCACTGCACTCCGGCTTGGGCAGTAGAGTGAGACGCTGACTCAAAAAGAAAAAAGCCAATAATGATTTGTAGTTTTCATAGTGTAAATTTTGAACTTCTTTTGTTCTATTTATTTCTAAGTACTTATTATTTCTGATGCTGTTATAAAATGAAAGCTTTTCCTTAAGTTTATTTTGAGGTTATCGCAATTATATAGGAATACAATTGATTTTTGAATACTGCTCTTCTGTCCTGGAGCCTTGGACATTTATTAGCTCTAGTAGTTTTGTAGTGGCTTCTTAGGACTTCCTATATACTGGATCCTATCATCTGCAAATAAATGTGGTTTAATTTCTTCCTTCCAACCTGGATACATTTTATTTTCCTTCCTAATTACACTAGATAGAACTTCTTTTACATGTTAAATAGAAGTGGCAAGAGTGGACATTCTTATCTTGGTCCAGACCATAATTTGATCTTTACCACTCAGTCTGATGGTAGCAGTTGTTTTTTTTTTTTTTTTTTTTTTTTTTTTTTTTTTTTGGTTTTTTTTTTTTTTTTTTTTTTTGTCCTCTTGTGTTGAAACTGAAAGTAGTAGGTTTTTTGTAGCTGCTTTTTATCAAGTAGAGGAAGGTTCCTTCTGTTTCTAGTTTACTGAGTGTTTTTAATCGCAAAAGAGTGTTGGATTTTGTCAAATGCTTTACCTGTGTCCCTTGAGATGATCATGTGGTTTTTGTCCTTTATTCCATTAATAGGGTGTATGGAATAACATCTTGTTGATTCTTGTATGTTAAACCAACCTTGCATTTCAGCTATAAATCTCAATTAGTCATAGCATATAATCCTGTTTTGTTTTGTTTTGTGATGGAGTCTCCGTGTTGTCACCCTGGCTGGAGTGCAATGGCATGATCTCAGCTCATCCACCTCCCAGGTTCCAGCAATTCTTCTGCCTCAGCCTCCCGAATTGCTGAAATTACAAGTGCCTGCCACCATGCCCAGCTAATTTTTGTATTTTTAGTGGAGATGGGGTTTTACCATGTTGGCCAGGCTGGTCTCAAACTCCTGACCTCAGGTGATCCACCCACCTCAGCCTCCCAAAGTGCTGGGATTACAGGCATGAGCCACTGGGCCAACCTATAATCCTTTTTGCATGCTGCCATAGTATTTGCTAATATTTTGTTGAGCATTCCCACCCCCACACCCTGAGACGGAGTTTCACTGTTGTTGCCCATATAGGAGTGCAATGGCGCAATCTCAGCTCATGCAACTTCTGCCTCCCAGGTACAAGCAATTTTCTCAGCCTCCCAAGTAGCTCGGAGTATAGGCATGTGCTACCATGCCCAGCTAATTTTTTTGTATTTAGTAGAGAGGGGGTTTCACCATGTTAGTCAGGCTGATCACCAACTCGTGACCTCAGGTGATCCACTCGCCTCGGCCTCCAAAGTGCTGGGATTTTACAGGCATGCACCACTGCATTTTTACGTACACATTCATGTGTTTCATAAACTATTCTCTGTAGCTAGCTTTTCTCCCTCCCTCCCTCCCTTCCTTTCTTCCTTCTTCCTCTTCCTTTTATTTCTTTTCTTTTCTTCCTTTCTTCTTTTCCTTTATTCCTTTTCTTTTTGAGACAGGGTCTTGTTCTGTCACTCAGGCTGGAGTGCAGTGGTTCAAGCATAGCTCACTCTGTAGCCTCAAACTTCCTAGCTCAAGTAGTCCTCCCACTTCAGCCTCTGGAGTAGCTGGGATTTTAGGTGCAAACCATGGCACCTAGCCTTTTGATGTCTTTGTCTGGGTAATATTGGCCTTACGAAGTTGAGTTGGGAAATGTTCCTTCATCTTCTACCTTTTGAAAGAATTTGAGAAAGGGGAGGCAAGCAGAAGTTATTGGGTCAAATCCACATTCATAGCGGCTGTATTTTTCTATATAAATATTAATCTTTAAATGTTGATAGGACTCACTAAGGAAGACTTGTGAACTAGGCTTTTCTTTGTGGATAATTGTGGGATTTATTTTTGGTTTTGTTTTTAACTAATTTAGTCTCTTGTTATAGGTCTATTCAGATTTTTTCCGTCTCCTTGAGTCAATTTTGATCATTTCTGCTCTAAGAATTGTCAATTCCAACTCGAATTTTCTAATTAGATTTAACTAATTTGATGGCTATATTAGTTTATGAGGGCTGCCTTAACAAAATACTACACACTCGGTGGTTTAAACAACAGCAATTTATTTTCACACAGTCCTGGACACTGGAAGTCCAAGATTGAGATGCTGGCAGGATTGGTTTCTCCTGAGGCCTCTCTTCTTGACTTGCAGATGACCATCATCTTGCTGTGTCCTCACGTGGCCTTTCCTCTGCATATGGGCATATTCCTGATGTCTCTTCTTCTTATAAGGACACCAGTCATATCAGATTAAGCCCTCACTCTATGACCTCATTTCATCATAATTACCTTTTTAAAGGTCCTTTTTCTAAATACAGTCACATTCTAAGGTTTTGGGAATTGGGGCTTCAATATATGAATTTCAAGGAGACAGTTCAGTCTATAACAATGGCATACAATTGTTCGTAGCATTTGTTTATAATTTTTTTCTTTAAGGTTGCCAGTGATGCCTTCTCTTTTATTCCTAATTTTAGTAATTTATATCTTCTTTTTTCCTTGGTCAATCTAACTAAAGATTTGTCAATTTTGTTGATTCACTTGAAAAACAAACTTTTGGTTTTGTTGATTTCCACTATTGTTTCTCTGTTCCTTACTTTATTCATTTATGCTATTGTCTTTATTACTTCCTTTCTTCTTCTTTCTTTGGGTTTAGTTTGCACTTCTTTTTCTAGTTTCTTAAGATTATTATTTGGAATCATTCTTTTTTTTTTTTGAGACGGAGTTTCGCTCTTGTTACCCAGGCTGGAGTGCAATGGCGCGATCTCGGCTCACCGCAGCCTCCGCCTCCTGGGTTCAG
>NW_016107327.1:10449079-10451152 GCF_001604975.1 Cebus imitator | reverse complement strand
TTTTTTGGCGAGATCTAAGTGTAGAAATGAACATTTAAAAATGTCAGAATAGTTCAAGGAAAGGACTGAAATTCTATAATCTGCTTTCTCTCAACTCTTGTTGAATTAGCGTCCTTCCTGCATATATAAATAGTTGCTAATTTAAACAAACTCTTTCATTTTAAAGATTCGCCGATTCTCAGTCCAGCTATTTCTGCAATCAATTTAAGTGGAGCTCAGGACCTGACCCGGAATAAGAATGTTGTGAAACCACTGGCTTTATCTTTGCATGTTGTAGGGAAGACTTTTGCTGCAGGTGATGTTTTCCTCACTTATATTTCTTTGGTAATACATGGTCCATAAAAGAGTTGTGTGACATTTAATTGACAAATTGATAGAAGAAAACAGAAGCTGCCTCTCCCTGCCAGTTGAAGAGAGAAGTGGGGCTGTCTGCAATAATGTACTAGTGTATGAAGCTTTGTGTTCTCTACATTCCAACCAAAAGAGGTATGGAATGACACTTGGTACTTGGAGGTGACACAGCAATTTGGTTCCATTCAACAAATATTTCTTGGGCACCTGCTATGACTAGAAACTGGGAATACAATGATAAATAAGATTAAATTCCTGACCCCTAATTTCCCTCTAATCTATGGAGATAGACCTCTGACAAGATATTTTCAGTGTGCAGTAGCACATATAGCAATGTACAGAAGAACACAGAGCAAAGGGTTTTAATCTAACATTGTAGGAGTAATTAAAAATGAGTTATTGGAGGAGCTTGGTCTTTGACAATGAGGAGATCTTCACTGTACAAAGGAGGAGAGGAAATACAATTCAGATTCAGGGAACAGCAGAAATGATGGTTAAAAGGGAAAAAGGGGAAAGGGGAAAAGCAAGATGATGTATGCAAGGAGGTAAGTGATGGTTAAGGGAAAATTATAGGCAGCCAGGCTAAAAAATGTGGATTTTACTATATAACTTACAGAGCAAAGAAATGGCATGGTTTGATTTGAACTTGAGCTAGATCATTTTTGCTTCAATGTGTAAGAAGACGAAATAGGAAAACTAGTTGCAGGTCATTTCAGTCATCTCCATGAGAAATGAATGAGAAATGATGAGGTCCTTGGCTAGAGTGGTAATAGGTTGCAGAGGAGAGGACAAGTTAGAGAACTACTCAGGAGGTGAAACCAGCGGGAATTAACTGATTAGTGTGAGCCTCAAGGAGAAGAAGGGGTCTCAGTTGCCATTCATCCTTTTGGGCTAATGGTGATGCCATCATCTGAGACAGGGATACAGAAGGAAGATCAGGTTCTTCAGTGGGAGATTGGAGTTCAATTTTGGAAATGCCGAGTTTAAGATTCCCATAAGACATCCATGTAGAGCTGTTCAACAGCCATTTAATTTATCATAGGGAGAATTCAGGACTGATGGTGTAGAGTAGAGTCACCAACATATAGTTAAATTCATCAGGGTAAATAGTATAAGCCAAGGAAAGAAGTAGGCTAAGGCAAGCTGTGAACAAAAGACAGGATCATCTGGACACGGTGGTTCACACTTGTAATCCCATCATTTTGGGAGGCCAAGGCAGGAGGATCATTTGAGGCCAAGAGTTCAAGACCAGCCCAGGTTACAAAGTGAGACATTGTCTCTACAAAAAATAAAAAAATTAGCTGGGTGTGGTTGTGTGCCCCTGTGGTCCCAGCTGCTCGGGAGGCTGAGGTGGGAGGAAGGCTTGAGCCTGGGAAGTCAAGGCTGCAGTGAGCCATGTTTGTTCCACTGTACTTCAGCCTGGGTGATGGAGCAAGACTCTGTCTCAAAATAAATAAATAAATAAATAAATAAATAAATAAAGATAAGGATGGGTATAGTGGCTCACGCCCGTAATCTCAGCACTTTGGGAGGCTGAGGTGGGCAGATCATGAGGTTAGAGTTCGAGACCAGTCTGGCCAACATGGTGAAACCCCATCTCTAAATTAGCTGGGCATGATGGCAGGCACCTGTAATCCCAGCTACTTGGGAGGCTGAGGCAGGAGAATTGCTTGAACCCAGGAGGCGGAGGTTGCAGTGAGCTGAGATCATGCCACTGCACTC